>NW_025999983.1:3722637-3786452 GCF_001458135.2 Marmota marmota marmota | reverse complement strand
GGTGGGGGGGTGCTGGTTTAAGGGAAAGCCTTAGAACCCATTCCCTTTAGATACAGAAGGATGACTACAATTACACTAGCATCCAAATGCCACACTCATTCCACAAAATGTGTCAAGGAGAATGAAATTCAAGACAATGAAGCTCAACATTCACATAGCTCAGGTCAGACACATTCCCAGGGCACTGCCTGTGCCCGTCTCAGGCCCGTTGTCCCACGGCCCCTGGTCTTTCTTGAATTAAAGTGAGGCACGCTAGCTTCTTAGTGCCCACACCTGATGGTCAGTGGCTCAACACAGTTCCTTATTGTTCTCTGCATGTCACGTACCACTTTGAAGAAAGCAGGGGCCAGTGAGGAGTTTTGACTGAATGGCTGCAGAGAGCCTTCTGGAAGCCAGGCTCCGACCCTTACAGTGGAGTCAGGGGTCGTGCTGGCAAGGAGAGTCCAGGACCGTAGGTCACTATCACAAAACAGCAGTTACCAGACCTCAGAGGACCAAGTCTAGAGCACTCCAGCACTCAGCAACCTGGACAGACGCACCAAGTGGCTGATGGACACGAGGCCAAGTAGTAAATGTTCCCCAGGGAAAATCCAGCGGCTGCGGACGCTGGGAAACAAGAGCTTCAATTTAGTCTGAAGGAATTTCTGAGCCCACAGGATTCTCTGGAATCTTTGGAAATGGTGCATTGTGAAAAGTAAAAGGATTCTGAAGTTCAGGCATTGATCTGCTTTGCCTTTCAATAATCAAAATTCAATAAAGCTACTTGGGCTGGGGATATGGCTCAAGCGGTAGCGCGCTTGCCTGGCATGCGTGCGGCCCGGGTTCGATCCTCAGCACCACACACAAACAAAGATGTTGTGTCTGCTGAAAACGAAAAATAAATAAATAAAAAAAAAACAAAAATAAAAATAAAGATGTTGTGTCCATCGAAAATTGAAAAATATTTAAAATAAATAAATAAATAAAAATAAAGCTACTGACTTTAAGTTTGGTTTAACCACAAAGGAATCTCTTTAAATACAAGCCTACAGCTTCAAACCCATGTGCACACTCTTCCACTTAGAGGTGAAGACATTCCTCTCAAGGGAATATCTGCTTTGATTGTTTGACTTGCTTCCCTAGAAGCAATGGTGAAGGGCCCTGCACCTACATTGCCACACCATGCCATGCCATGTCACTGTCATAGCCATTAATGTCTAACTACACACAGAAAGGTTAAGGCTACCGGACACACTGAGTTCAAGGGTTTTTCTGAGAAACTAACTGGCGGGTACAGGGATTGAAACCAGCACCCTGGACCTCCGGATCACCACCCCACCCTCCAGAGGCAGCAGTCCCAGAGAACAAAGGCCACAGTATTCAGATGGCAACATCTTGTGAAAAATAACATAATACTTTAAGTAGTTGTCCATCCCAGTGGTACCAACTGATAGCCAAGAAGAACTCAACAGTTTCTTCTTCCCCAGGGGTCAAGCTCTGCTGAGCTACATCATCCCTGAAAGACATAAACTAAATGCAGCTAATATTTAACAACGATGCAAGCAGCCTCCATCTGCAGCAGGATTGCCACTGAACTTTCAAAGCCACTTTTACCCCTACCTTTGAGAGTAAAGGTAAAATCAGTATGCTGGGTGCTCCCTCAAACCACCATTTTAAGACTAATAAATACCTCTAAGTAGGTAAAATTATGTGTGGTCAGAGAACATCAAATTCACTATATTTTGAATTGTATATTAATAATAAAGAATAAGACCACTGCCACCAGAGGCTCATACTCAGGGTCCACCACTGCTGCTGCTGCCCAGAGGTCATTGCCAGAGTGCCCACAGTTCTGCCACCACCGTCATCTCAGGGTACAGCCACCTCTGTCTGGAGACACCGTGTCGGGTGGAGGTCCAGTGTCGGGTGCCTGCAGGTTTGGCTGCACCTGAGGTCTTCCTGCTGGGATTGCTAGTGGCCGCCATCTGGCTGCTTCTTCACAGGGTCACTCCTCTGTGTGGGCGCACCCCTGGTGGTCTGTCTGCAAGCTGGAACAGCATGGAGACCTTGGGACTGCAACACGGACAAGCCTGGGGTATCTGAAGCCCACATCCGTCAGTAGAGACTAGATCTACATGAACAGGTCTGGACCAGGTGGTCCTGTGAAAACTCAGAGACCAGGGGCGTTTCCCCTGGGGGAGCACAGACTGGAGAGACTGGAGAGAGCCAGGATGTCCCCAGCTCTGCGAGCCTCGAAGTGGGTGGGGATGGACAGAGCTGGCTACATCAGGTCGGAGGGTTGGAATAGGGTTTAGGGCATCTTGCTATTGCTCTCCCAGCTGGCCAGTCCAGCATCCATCAGACTGGAACTACCACCAAACTCCAGAGAGCCCCACCTCTCGGTGGAGAAGAGAAGCTACAAACTTTTGAAAGCCATTGGAAACAATTGTTCAGTTTTCCATAAAGATTGCTTTTTCTCTTCACTCACATCTCTACCATATTTGAAAGCAAGTATTTTCATGCATCAGTTTGTTGAGGACTGGGGTATATGAATAGTATTTTACAGATTGATTGTGTGTTTTTTTATTTTTACTTAAAAATTTTTTTCTATGTAAATATTTTCCCTCTCACTTACCCGTTTCCCTGGATTCTCTTTCTTTCTTTTCTCCTGCTAACAGCCAACCTCTATCGATTCCTCTTTCACTCTTCCTATGAATTTTTACTTCTATCTTCTCTCCTTCCTCTCAGGGGCATCACATCCTACACCACCTCTGTTCTCTCTTTGTACACCATTTAAAATTGTAAACACTTTCAGCAAACTGACTATTTAATGGTTAACAAAAATTGTACACATCATTTGTATTTATTGCACAAAACTGTAGATGTCTTAATAGGAGCTATAATAAGGTTTAAGGCTATAGATTGTTCACATTGGGTGCTGTGAATTTTGGTCCCCCCTTAAAGGCGAGGTAGAGGAGACCTTCAGGGACACTCTTGGTACACCAGGTAGAAACTGTACCATCTCAGATCCATACTAATATATGGAAAATACACAAACAACATTGAAAAATGAGGGAATAATGTGCCCCAAACAAACCAAGATGCTCCACTAATAGAATTCATTGGTAACAGAGTAGAAGAAATGTCAGAGAAGAAATTTAGAATGTACATAGCTAAACTGATCTGCAAAGTAAAGAATGGTATAAGGAATGAAATCAGAGAGGAAAATACAGGAAATGAAAGACCACTTCAATAGAGAGGCAGAGATTCTGGAAAAATAAAAGCAGAAATCTTCAAAATTAAGCAATCAACAAACAAATTAAAAAATTGAATGGAAAGCATCACCCACAGACTAGACCACTAGGAAGACAGAACCTCAGGCAATGAAGACAAATATATAATCTTGAAAATAAAATTGACCATGCAAAGAAGATGGTAAGAAACCATGAACAGAACTTCCAAGAATTATGGGATAACTTGAAAAGGCCAAATGTAAGTTTTATCAGGATAGATGAAGGGGTAGAGATACAAACCAAAGGAATGCACAATATTTTCAATGACATAATATCAGAATATTACCTGAAACAAAGAATGAAATGGAAGATCAACCACTTCTAGGCTTACAGGATCCCAAATTACGCAAAATTATAGCAGACCCACACCCAGGCACTTCACATGAGAATGACTAAAATACAGAATGAAGGTAGAATCTTAAAGGCATAAAGTCCTCGAGAAAAAAATACCAAATTACATATAGGGGGAAAACAACTCAGATCTCAGCTGATTTCTCAGCCCAGACCCTTAAAGCTAGGAGGTCCTGGGACAATATATTTCAAGCTCTGGAAGAAAATGGATGCCAAACAATAATTTTATATACAGCAAAATTAAGTTTCAGGTTTGAAGATGAAATAAAAAGCTTCCATTATAAACAAAACTTAAAAGGATTCACATCTAGAAAATCCATACAGCAGAATATTTTCAGCAAACTATTCCATGAGATTGAAGTGAAAAATAAAAAGTAAAAAAAAGTAAAGATCATAAATAGAGAATAAACAAAATAGGCATAACACCCTACATTCTATCAGATCGCAATGGAATGAAATTAAACATCAATGATAAAATAAAAACTAAAAGCTTCTGTAACATCCAGAGACCAAATAATAAGGTACCGAATGGTGACTGAATAACAGTAGAAATCAAGGATGAAATTTTAAAAAGCACTTAGGGGTAAATAAGCATACCAGCAACATATCAAAATCTCTGGGTCACTATTAAGGAAGTACTAAAGGAAAATTCATTGCATTGAGCTCATTTATTAACAGAATAAAAAGTGAATAAACAAATGACCTAAAATTATATTTCAAATCCCCAGAAAAAGAGGAGCAAATCATCAGGAAAAAAAGCAGTAGAAGACAGGAAATAATTAAAATCAGAGCTGAAATCAATGAAATTGAAATGAAAAAAAAATTCAAAAAATTGACAAAACAGAAAGTTGGTATTTGGAAAAAAAATAAAACTGATAAACCCTTAGTTACACTGATGAAGAGAAAGGGGAAAAAACTTAAACACTAAAACATGTAATGAAAAAAGAAATATCATGATGGACACTACTGAAATACAGAAGATAATTAGAAACTATTTTGAAAATTTATATGCCAATAAAATAAAAAAATTTGAAGACATTGACAAATTTCTAGAGACATATGACCTACCCAAACTGAATCAGGAGAACATACACTATTTAAGCAGATCAATATCGAGCAATGAAATAGAAAATACCATCAAAAGCCTACTCATCTCACTTAACGCAAAGAAAGCATTTGAAAAAATAAGCACACCTTCATGCTCAAAACATTAGAAAACCTAGGGATAGTAGAAACATACCTCAACACTGTAAAAGCTATTTATGGTAAACCCAATGCCAACATCATTCTAAATGGAGAAATATTGAAACTGGAACAAGACAAGGATGCCATCTTTCATCACTCCTATTCAACATCATCCTTGAAACTCTAGCCAGAGCAATCAGCGTGGAGAAATAAATTAAAGGGATACAAATAGGGAAAGAAGGAAAAATAGGACATGATTCTATATTTAGAAGAGTCAAAAAATTCACCAGAAAACTTCTAGAACTAATACATGAATTCAGCAAAGTAGCAGGATATAAAATCAACACCCATAAATCAAACATGTTCCTATACATCAGTGATGAATCCACTGAAAGAGAAATTAGGAAAGCTACTCCATTCACAATAGCTTTAAAAAATACTTGTAAATCAATCTAACAAAAGAGTTCATTCACCTCTACAATGAAAACTACAGAACACTAAAAAAAGAAATTGAAGAAGACCTTAGAGATGAAAAGATCCCCCATGCTTCCAGGTAGGAAGAATTGATATTATCAAAATGGCCATATTATCAAAAGTATCATACACATTTAATACATTGGGATTTCCTATTAAAATCCCAATGACATCCTTCATAGAACTAGAAAAAGCAATCATGAAATTCATTTGGAAAAATAAGAGACTCAGAATAATCAAAACAATCCTTAGCAAGAAGAGTGAATCAGGAGGTATCACAATACCAGACTTTAAACTATTCTACAGAGTCATAGTACCAAACATGGGATGGTACTGGCACCAAAACAGACTTGAACACCAATGGAACAGAATAGAAACACAGAGACACAGCCACCTAAATACAGTTATCTCATACTAGACAAAGGCACCAGAAACATTCACTGGAGAAAAGATAGGCTATTCAACAAATGGTGCTGGGAAAATTGGAAATTCACATGTAACAAAATGAAATTAAATCCCTATCTCTCACCCTGCACAAAAATCAATTCAAAGTGGATCAAAGGCTTAGGCACTAGACCAGTGATCCTGCACCTAACAGAAGAAAAACTAGGCTCAAATCTTCACCATGTTGGCCTAGGATTTGACTTCCTTTTTTAATTTTTTTTTTTAGTTATACATGGACACAATATCTTTATTTTGTTTATTTATTTTTATGTGGTGCTGAGAATTGAACCCAGGGTCTCACACGTGAGAGGCGAGTTCTCTACTGCTGAGCCACAACCCTAGCCCCATTGACTTCCTTAACAAGACTCCTAAAGTGCAAGAAGTAAAATCAAGAATCAACAAATGGGATGGATTCAAACTAAATAATTTCTTCTCAGCAAAGGAAATAATAACGTGAAGAGGGAGCTTACAGAATCCGAGAAAATCTTTACCACATGCACATCAGAATGAGCACTAATCTCCAGGATATATAAAGAACTGGAAAAAAATTAATACCAAAAAAAAAAACCCTACAAATAATTCAGTCAATAAATGGGCTAATGAACTGAATAGACACTTCACAGAAGAAGAAATAAGATTGGTCAACAAATATATGAAAAAATCTTCAACATCTCTAGCAATTAGAGAAAGGTAAATCAAAACTACTCTAAGATCTCATCTTGCTCCAGTCAGAATGGCAATTATCAAAAAGACAAGCAACAATAAATGTTGGTGAGGATGTGGGGAAAAGGATACACTCATCCATTGCTGGTGGGACTGAAAGTGGGTGCAACCACTTTGGAAAGCAGTATGGAGATTCCTCAGAAAACTTGGAATGGAAGCACCATTTGACCCACTTACCCCACTCTTAGGTTTATACCAAAAGGACTTAAAATCACATACTACAGTGACACAGCCACCTTAATGTTTATAGCAGCTCAATTCACAACATCCAAAAAATGGAACCAACTTAGATGCCCCTCAACAAATGAATGGATAAAGAAAATGTGGTATATGTACACAATGGAATATTACTCAGCCTTAAAGAAGAATGAAATTATGGCATTTGCTAGTAAATGCATGGATCTGGAGAAGATAATGCTAAGTGAAATAAGCCAATTCCAAAAAAACCAAAGGCTGAATGCTTTCTCTGATATGGGGATGCTAATTCACAATAAGGTTGGGGGTTAAGGAAGAATAGAGTTACTTTGGATTAGGAAGAAGGGAGCAAAGGAAGAGGAGGAGTTATGGAGTAGGAAAGATAGTAGAATGAATCCCTGTGTACATATATGACTATACAACGTGTGATTCTACATCATGTACAATCAGAAAAATGAGAAGCTATACCCCTTTTATGTATGATGTGTCAAAATGCATTCGAAACTAATTAGAAACAAAATACACTTTAATTAGCAATGTAAATATTAAACATATCCCGAGTTGTGACTTCTGTTCTTAAAAATTTAAAGAAAAATGACCCTGAACAATGCACATATTTCCTTATGAATGAGCCTCAGTGAAGACCCTCAGCATGGAGGTCTTATTCATTAAGAGCCACATGGACTCTCTCTCTGAGAAGGAAAAGAAGCAACATGTGACGTACTTGCTTAGATTATGATGGCCTAGGTTGGCTATTAGGTGGGTTGATCATTTCTCAATGAACACTGGGAATGTGGGGCGCTGACACCTAACAAGGTAGGGTCCCCCGGCAAACCAGCAAGATTGTCCAAGATTTATATAACTGAGAAAAAAAATGAGGTCAACAAAATCCAGATGTGTTTGCCTTCATGATAAAATAAATCATTCAATGTGTGTGTCATGAATGTATCCTACATTAACAATATGTACAAATATATGTATGTTTTTATCTTTAATATTTTATATATAATATGTGACCTACTTCATATGTTGCTCTGTAACTACACAACACATATACATGCATATATATTTTTAGGAAATACTAATATACAACAGGAAGTAAATACATATAACTACATACTTACAAACAATCTGCACTGAATTTTTTTTCCTTCACTTGGAGATCAACAAAAAATCTAGACAAAAAACAGTAAAGACATATAGTAAGCCTATCAACCACATTAACCTAATTACTTAAAGAATGTTATACCCACCAGTTGTAAAATATTCTTTTTCAATAAATATGATATGTTCATTCATAACGATAGATCACATCCTTGACAACAAAGCTTGAACCAATAAATTCAATATATTTCAGGCATATACATGCTCTCCTACTCTAATTAAATGAGAAATCAAGATAAACAGAAGCCTCAAAAATTCGGAAATTAAGTGACCCACTTCTAAATAATAAGTATTTCAAATGAGAAATCATGAAGGAATCTAGAAAATATTTCAAGTAAAAAAGAAAGAAAAATACAAAATGTCACAATTGTGGGAGGTAGTTAAATTAGGGCCTGCGGGGAAATGTAAAGCATTAGCTGCATTTATTTGAAAAGAACAAATGTTTAAACTCAGTGACCTAAATTTCTCACTTAAAAGCACAGCAAACAATACAAATATAAAGAAGACAATAATGAGGACAAGAGCAGAAGCCCAAGGCATGGAAAGAAACACAGGAAAAAGAGAACTATCACAGCCAAAAGTCTGTCCTTAGGAAAAACCAACTAATCCGTAATTCACAAACTATTCTTATCTGAATTAAAAAAAAACCTGAAACACAAATAGCAATCCTAAGAGATGAGTTTTAAACATATAATCAAAAAGATAAAAGAGATGATTATGAATAATGTTATATTAACATATTCTACACCTTAGGTAAAATGGACACATTTTATGAAAAATGGAACTTACACCCCAAAAAAGTGTAAATGGTCCTAAATCGTTAGGTGATATTATCTGTACAAAGTGTTAGTAATAATCACCTGAGATGGGAAATTGTATTTACTTAATTTGTACAACACTCAATAGTAGTTAAGGGAGATGTTAATAAATAAAATATACTCAGCTAAAACTAATCAATCAACCAAATATCCAAAGAAATTTAAAAACTTAGCTACAAAGAAAATGCCAACACCATATGGTTAGAGAGAAATAAGTGTGTATCACAGAGATGCTTTTAGAAAATAGTGGAGAGGAAAACACCGCAGCACATTTTATAATACTAGCATAACCTCAACTCCAAAATCTTAGAGAGAAATTGACAGAAAATAAAATTATAGACCCACATGCTGCATAGATATAATAGCAAAAACTACTACAGAATATTATCTAACCATCTATTTCTATATAAAGTCTTATTTACCCTGGAAAAGGGGGTTTGATCCTAAAAGTGAATACTTTGTTTACAATTTATGAAGTTATTCTATATCATTCACTAAGACAATAATGATGAAAAGTATGATTTTAATCATTAAGGAAGAATGAATATGTGATAAAATCCTATACCCATTCAAGATAAGCAAAACCAAACAAAAACAACTGGCTAACAAGCCACAGTTGATAACCCCTCCACCTGGAAAGGGACATTACCATTCTGCTGAGAGCCACAGCAGAAGAGGCCCCAGCAAACTTCCAGCTGCCAGCAAACTTCCAGCTGCCAGCTGATGATTGGCTCACAGCGGCCCCAGCAAACTTCTAGAGGCCAACTGATTGGCTCCTCTGCGTGATGCTCATTGGGCTGTTTCCCCGCCCTTTCAGCCCATGGAACTGCTCATTGGGGGACTTTTTTGGCTCCGCCCACAAGACCCAGCCAATCGGCCTCAAGAGCAGGAGGAGTGGGGGAGGGTGAGAGGCTTGTGGGACCCTGAGGGAATTCCTGAAGAGCTGTGTGGCCTGTGTGTGTGTGTGTTTTCTGAAAATAAAGTTTGTTTCTTTTGACAAGTGGCTCCTGAATTGTGCCCAGCCAGACAGTGGCACCATTCTGTTAAGGATTTACCATGGAATGTCTTCCCTTTCAGGCTGGAAATAATTGAAGGTCGTCTTCTTCTGCAGCTTTCATTTAACATGGTATTGAAACTGAAATATGTCAAGAAAAATAAATATAAATGTACAATATATAAAATTTACATAAATGTATGTATGCTTTATATGAACAATCCTGAGAAGTCAATAAAATAACAAGTAAAAGTAACAACCAAATATAGTTTGATTACAGAATTAAAAATTAAAACAAAAATCAATTGCTTCTTTATACTAATAAGAAATAATAAAAGGAAGATTTTTAAATATATTTTTATAGTATTGTCAAAATCATTAAATATTAATGGAAAGTTTTAGAAAAAAATGTTCAATGCCTGAAAATTTCAAAATATTAGTGAGAAAGTTTAAGGAAGATAAAAGTAAATGAGTATAAAACCATGTTCATGAGTAGGGAAAAATCAATATTTTTAAGGTGTTGTTTAACTTCAAATTGGTCTGTTTATTCAAAATAAACCTATTCACAATCCTACCAGGACTTTTATGCTATTAAAAGGCTAATTCCATAATTTTATTGGAATTACAGAATGTGAGGTATTCAAAACAATCTTGATAAGGAAGAAACTTGGAACACTTACACTAATGTCTTCAAGACTTAGTCTACATATAGACAATGAAGAAAATCTGGTGCTGAGCAGTGGAAAATAATATAGACCAGAACCAGGCTCGTATTTGTCCAGTTCTTCAACATTTTACAAAGCCTCCAAAGAGACCTAGGTGGAAAGGGTTGCTTTTAAGCAAAACTCAATACTTATGTTAAAAAAAAGATGAAACTCAATCCTTACCTTTCACCATGAACAGTAATTCATTGGAGGAAGATCAGAGATCTAAATATAAAAGCTAAAGCTTTGAAAATAAATATTCTACAGTACTTGCCTGGCATGTGCAAGACCCAGGTTCAATCTCCAGTATCTCAAAAAAGAAAAAAAAAAAAAGAAAGAAAGAAAGAAGGAGAGGGAGGGAAGGGGGAGGGCAGAATGAAAGAGAGAAAGATCAATTTTAGAATAAAATAGAGCAGAACTTTTTCTTGGCTCCAGGGCAGATAAAGTTTGCTCAGATGAAATAAAGGAAGCAATAACTGTAAAAACTGGTCAATGTCACGATTAAACATTGCTGCTCATAATACAGCATCATTGAGAAAATAAGCAGGCGAGACAGACTTGGGACTATCTCCACAAAACATGTAAATAAGAATGGGCTGGTATCCGAGATACACAAAGAAACTCTTCATGTCAGTAATAAAAAGACAAATTGCCCAATACATTTTTGAAACATAATATGCTAAACATCTTTAGCAAGTGGCAAATGAAGACCATGCAATAGTTCCTGGCATCGTTCCTTGTCAGTGGGACTCAGCTTGGTGATAGCAGCTGCAGTGGGGATGTGGGGGGAGCCTGAGCAGCCATGGGGGGGGGGTGCTCCTCTTCACAGACGTGTGTGCTGTACAGATGCTCACATCTGTTAAAACCTGTTGAGTGGTGCCATCAAGATTTGTTGGTTTTCTTACTTAAAATTTTACCTCTAATAATGTATGCTAAATATTGTTCTTATATTGGCATTCATAAGGCAAAAGTAGGACAAAGTGTACTGATTTCTCCAACTTGGAAATGCTTCAAAAAAGGAAAAACAGTTTATAGACGCAGACTTGTATGAATAGACATGATCAAGCAAAATATCAGTGTAGAATCTAGGCCGCCATCGTATGTACGTATGTACATTCACTGAAAAAAAATTAGCTATCCTGTATGTTTGGAAAGTTTTTCATTATCAAGGGTAAGATGAGAAAGTCAAGTCCTCAATCACTATGGCATTTTACCAGATGTGTGAAGACGGTAGGCTGAGACTTGTTTTGCTCTCTGCCTGCCTCTGTCGTGCCCTGGCCACCAGCCAATCCTGATTAACGGCGGCGATGGCCTAAAGCAGCCCACTTTGCATATGCATCCACCAAGAACCCCAAGTGATTTTTCAAAAAGCAAATAAGTAAAGCGCCTCTCCTGGGCTTAGAACAAAATAATGGCTTTCCTTGTTCTTTTTCTTTTTTGTTTTTTCTAAAGAACAAAAATAAGCCTTAAAGTGCCCTCAATATTTCGTTCCACGCCCTGCTTTCTAGCCTCCGTGGGTTCCTTACTCGGGCCTCGGTGCTTTCCTTAGTCCTCCCCGCAGACCTGGCTGCACCCTGCAGAACCTGGCTGGGCATCACAGCCAAGCCTGGGCCCGGTGACTTGCAGGAGCACCTCGCCTGTGATGCCCGAGTAAGCACCCTGGTGCCTTGTGGCCCGCCTACTTCTAAGCTCCAAGGAGGCTGCGGAGCTGCTCCTTTCTTAGCTGCTCCCCTTCCTGCATCGCCTGCACTTCCCTTTATTGCTGAATTCTGTGGCTCTGTATTGCTTCTCCACAATCTGTTGCAAGGTTAGGCTCCTTCCAATTGGGGCTTTTATGCATTTAGCACTATGTGGCATTGAGACAGCATATATATTTCATTTCTCGGGGATAAGTCAGAGGTTATTTACGATGAGAAAGTTCCCTTCTTGCGTTCTCGGGGTTTCCATCCTCCATGGATGGTGAATTTCGTCACATGGTTTTTTGCCTGCATATATAGAAATGACTTTAAGGTGTATGTGTGGGGGGTGGTACCTGGCATGTATTCGTCTTTCCGGGTCACATGGTCATGACGTCATCATATTAATTGGGGCGTCCCTCATGACCTTCGGGGACCGTGGGGCCCGCAGCCTCCTTCCCTCCAACATCTCCCTGTAGCCTCCGCCGTAAGAGGGCTCAAGAGAAACGCGCAACACGCCTCATCCTCTTCCACCTTCACGCAGATTTTGTCTTTAACTTCTTTTTTCTTCCTTAAACGTTAGTAGAAAACAGGAGGGAAGCTCTCCAGGCTTGAGTCTGCTTGTGGGAAGGTCTTACCACCATTTCCACCTCCTTACTAGGTGTGGGGTTCGGATTCCCCCTACGAGAACATTCTGAATAGACGCTCGACGTTTGTGTCCCTCTAAGAACTGCTCCCTCTCCACGTGCATCCCTCGCAGGGGCATCAGCTGGCCAGGCCCGGGTGGTCCTGTGACATCTGCCCCTCTGCCACCACGTCCCCTCTTGCATTCCTTCATTCCTGGCAGTTTTGATAGCTTGAGTCTTTCATTTTCACTCACAATGTGTTTTTTAAAAATTCCCTTTGTGATTTCCCACTTGCCCCTAATTTACTTAGAATTGTGTGGGGGGTCCCCACTCTTGGGCGATTATCTAGACGACTTTCGCCATTGACCTTCGTGCAATTTCGACTGGAGAGAAACAGACACTGTACCTGATCTTAAAGGATCCGTGCTGGCGGCTGGTGGTCCTGCAGCCATGGGCGCCGTCTAGGGCTGTTTGGGGGCTTGCTTTTTCTCCCAGAGGACAGAGGGATGTCCGCAGAACTGCCTCCTGGGTGGGTCCTTCCGGCCTTTGCCTGTCCAGTCTTCCTCCGTCTCACTGACCCACTGAACGGCAGGCTGCGGAGCAGGTGGACAAGAGGAAGGGGGGGGAGGGTGGACGGGCGACCTCGGACCTGTGCAGACACTCAGGCCCCAGGCCTTGATTCCACGGCTGAGGGTGGGGTGGGAAGGGTTTCAATGAGAATATTCCCAGACAGGCCTCAGGCCACAGCCTGGAGACCCCCGCACAGTCACAGCACAAGCTATACTGAGAACACGGTCCTGCAGGGCGCCTACCTCGCTCCCTTCCCGTCACCCCTCCCCTGACGTCCTGTTTCCTGCTTTCCTCAGGGTAGTCCAGTATGCACCTCCAGGTGCCCCACCAAGAACACAGCCACAGGGAGTGCCTGCCCTCGGGAGCTTTCTCTTCCAGGACACAGGTGCACACACACAGGCACCCTTACACACACACACACACACACACACACACACACAACTTCAACAGAGACCATATAGTTGAATGCAAGACTCTTGGTGCACAACTGTGGACAAGTCTGTAGGATGGTTTGCAGTAAGACTGGATTAAGCACAACCCTAGGTCAGTGCTCATGAACAGAGTTGGAATTAAGCACAAACTGCTGGAAATGCAGGCCAGAGAAAAGGTGTTGAGTAAACACAGGGTGCAGGTGTGATTGTGTGGCGGGACGCTGAGGGAACGGCAAAAGCAGGAATAAAAACAGAAAGCCTCTCTCTATGGCAACTTCAGTAAAATAAGGTCCTCAGTCAACTATTGCACAAAACGATTTACAGTATTTTTTCTCAACACTAGAGGTGATCTGATGATTTTTTTCCTTCCATTTTTGTATTTCTGAGTACTTTTCTAATATTTGTATTGATTTATTTTTGCTCTTTAGTGTGTTCCTAATTACATGAGGCAGAAACAACCCAACCGTAAAATACTCACACAGGTATACAAAATGAAGTCACGACATGAGTCTGCTCCCCAGGCCCGAGCTGGCTAATCTTTCCTCTGTCTACCTTCAACTTTATATCCAAATGAAAAGGTGTCTTCTGGGATTAGAAATAACTGAATGAGCTCCTACTATGCTGAGTATTCCAAAACTTGAGTTTCGTGTTTTCTTAACCTATTCTCTTAGAAATCTCCATGTGCATAAAGTATAATAAAGCAATTAAAATAATATGCATTATCACATATATATATCAGTTTTGATTTTAGACTGATAGACAGTTGGACAGGCACAGACATACAACCTATGCATCATTACTTCCAATCATACTTCATTTCCCTCCTGCCTGTTGAGCTCATCCGTGCCCCACTGCGCCCTCCAAGTGCAGCTCCAGTCTACCCCTGGTCTCTCCTGCTGCATATTTTGGCTGTCTTCTCAGAAACAGCATATTATTTGCCACTCCTTTCCCCTTGTTGCTTTGGATATATCTTTCTAAAAATGCCTTTCTCCCCGCTTCTTGATGTGGTGCATGGGAGAGACTTGCAGATTCATGGGCTCAGTCACACACCCCCAAATCAGGCCATATATTACTTTTTATGGAAAAAATTAACTGCTCTCTACAATTTAAAAATGTTACAACCTAAGTGTTATTTTTATAATCTATTTGTCCTCAGGCAGTAAATCCAATCAAATATTGAACACACCAGGAGCAAATTTCAGTTCAAGAAATAAACTAAAGACGCGGTTTAAGAGTAAAGCAAGTCAAGCTGCCTTCCAGAGAGGGGTACGCAGGGCACGGGAGCTTCACCCCAGAGTCTGTCACCATGCCTGATCATGCTGCATGGTTGTTGGGCTGCCTGCATCAACCTAACAGAAGACAAGACAGAGCAAAGGACAGGTTGACCTTGACGTCCTGTTCACTCTTCTTGGACGAGCAGCACTTCTCCCCACCCTTACTCATAATTTACCCCTCACTGACCCACTGAATGGCAGGCTGCGGTGGGGTGGAGAAGGGGAAGGGGAAGGAGGGTGGACGGGCGACCTCTGACCTGTGCAGACACGCAGGCCCTGGGCCTTGACCCCATGGCGGAGGGTGGGGTGGGGTGGGGTGGGAAGGTTTCATTGAGAATATTCCCAGACNAGGCCTTGATTCCACGGCTGAGGGTGGGGTGGGAAGGGTTTCAATGAGAATATTCCCAGACAGGCCTCAGGCCACAGCCTGGAGACCCCGCACAGTCACGGAATGGGCTGTACTGAGGACACGGTCCTGCAGGGAGCCTTACCTCACCATCTTCTCCGTCACCCCTTCCCTGACTTCCTGTTTCTAATTGTTTACTGCCGCTTTAAATAAATATCCATCATAAGAAAACTTCACGTGATTCTATTTGTTTCTCTATATAATTTCTCTATGTCCTTTCCCCTGATCCCCCTTAAATTTGTATCTGAGGAAAGTAGATTGTGAGTCTGTTTAGAGTGGGAGGGGGTTCTGATTTATGCAGGGCTTGTCCTGTTGTCCATAATGCCCACTGCCTTCTCCCTCCACCCAGCACAGCACAGAGGAGCCTTCCCAGCCTGTGACATGGGTGTGGATGTGCCCCCTGCTTGGGCCAGTGGAGTGCCGTGGGCGTGCTGTGTGCAGAGGCCCGAGTGCTGCACAGCTTGGCTCTCTTTGTGCAGCAAGGATCCATTGTGGGGAACCAGAGCCCAGGGAGCTGTGGCATGCTCTTCCTGAGCCCAGTGACAAGCAGAGCTGGGGCCAAGAGCAGAGTGTGTAGGGCCCGACGGAGGCCTCCCTCACACACTCTCTAGACCAGCCAAATGGCACCGTCTTGCCTATCTGTGACCCCGAGAAGTGCTTGTCTCTCCGTCCCTGAGCTCTGGAGACGACGTGTTAGGAGTGCTTTAGTGGCAACCGGTGACCAGCGCATAGTGATCGCAACAGTGTGTTCACCCTGTGGTGACCTCACAGAGGTGCTGGGCTGTGGACAGCACGGGGCTGGGAGGAGAGGCGTCCTTCATCTACCCCTTCTCAGATCCCAAGCCAGGAGGCACAAGGAGGGAGGAGGTTCCTGTAGCTTCCTGTTTTGCTCTTGGCTGTTGAGCACTGGACAGGGAAGGGTCAACTCAAGGGCGGAGAGAATGCGCTGCAGTCCCAGGAGGGAGAGAGGAAGGCACCTGACAGGACCCAGCCGGCAGCACTGCTCCTGGAGGTGACCCAGTGTGAGGTGGAGCCAAGCAAGTCGAAGGCCCTCCGCCTTTCTCGGCAAAGAGCAATGGTGGGAGAAGGTCACAGCACCCTCGATCCGACATAGACATTGGCATTGTCTGTTTGTCTTTCCACCCTTCCCTTCCTTTGTGCCTCAAAGAACCTGACTGTTGATTCCGTGTCAGGTGTCCAGTGGGCAGCGATTATGGACTGTCCCTTCTACAGTGACAGAGAAGCTACTAACTTGTGTTGACCACCACAAAAGTGGAAGCACAGCCCTGGGGGACCTCACGCTGACAGTTCTGACAAGCTGTTTTAGCTGTAGGCTGTAACGTCGCCCGATCCCACATTTATTTTACCATTTAATAATGGGATCCTTTGTTCACAACAGTACAGTCCTTTAAGAGGCTATTAAAATACTTCGAAATAGGTTTCAGAGGAAATCTGTGTAAAATATCAATACTATAATTAAGATCCAAATGCAACACATCCCAGGCTTTTTAACACCGAAAGTTAAATAATGAAACTTAAATGAGACATTCAAAATCATCTGTAAATCATCTGTAATTTTTAAGATGTTAAGTGGAACAGAAGAAGAACTTTCCAAGAGTTGGTGGATAACAGCTGTGAGGATCCAGGTGTTCCCAAAAAGAGAAAATACCTTCCCTTCAAGCAACCCTGGCCATCCACCAAGAGGCAGCCTGTTCTGGTTTATAAAATAAATCTCGACATATTTAAAAGTAATTGAGTCACACAGAGTGTGTTCTATGACCATGATGGAATCACACTAGATATCAGGAATAGAAAGACAACACAGGAAATCTACAAACACTTGGAAATTAAACAGATACTTCTAAAACCCCCAAGGGTCAAAGGGCACATTTCAAGTAAAATGAAACAATATATACAACAGAAGGAAAACACAACACTATGAATGGGAATTTTTAAAGTTACTTCAGAGAATTTAAGATTTTCTGCAGGAAGATCATAATTAAATTGATATAAGAGAAATAATTGCATGTATATTTAATGCATGATCTGTGTCAATGTAATAGAAATTTTATGTCACTTTGTTATTTAATTGCTTCATTTATTTGTTATTTCTGTCTTGGTTGCATCTTGATTTCAGCCTTACCTCTGTCTTTTTTTTATCAGGATTCTGTAATATGCTCACTGTAGTCACTAAAAAGTATGGTATAGTATCTGCTCAGGTGCACAAGGTCAGTGTGGACAAGGTTGTCATATCTGCATTTTCTTCAATCAGGTCTAAACGCAGTTTTCAGAAGTGGCCTCTTGACGGTTTCACTGAGAGTGAGACCAGCATCACATCAAGGCTGTGTTCTGAGCAATCAAGTGCCTGGCTGGAGGGAACTCAGAAACCATTCCTCCATCTTCCTGTCATGCAAAGACAGTGCCTGTTTATCTTAAAAACTAAGGAGTATATTTAAAATGGAATAAAGTTTAGAACCTTGAATTAAGTATTAATACAGAACTTTTAGATAACTTTGTATAATCCTATAGTTAACATCCAAATCTGTCCTGAAATGAACCCACTAAGTAGTGGAAAATTGTTTGACTGTCTCAAGTCGTGAACAGAATAGGGCAGTAGATTGCATCCTGGAACAGTTCTGATCATCGCCAGATTCTTCCTTTAATTAACCTGAAACTCATTTCACCTTAACTTCTATCACTGAGCACTTCTTTCTTTTGACTTCCTGAATCTAGGACAAATCCGAGAAATCTGAATACATCTTTTGCACTAATTCCTTTTATAGATATTATATCTTAATACTGTCCGGTCAACATAGTCTCAGTGCTAGGCACATTTGTGAAGAGTCGTCTGCTCTCTGGTCACTTGGGAGGTGTCACTCTTTGCAGAGACGCTCCGTGCATTCGGAGGACAGTGTGGGCTGCCCTTCGTCTCTCCTGTGGAATCAACTGTGTCCTCTCCCTTCCTTGAACCTCTGGAAGTCTCTGTGGCAGCCTTTCCTGCTTCGCTTCTCAGCACCTGAGCGCCTGACAAAAGCAGAAAAGTCTTCCATTTCCACTCAGCATTTGAGAACTCTGTGCTTCCTTCTGTCACATTCTTCAAGAAGTCTGTCAACACTTCCCTCTTGTTATCCTCAGTCTCAAATCTGCACCAGTTCCACATTTTACATATCATGACCCATGGACTGCTAATTGAATGTTCCTAATTGGAAGTGTCTTCAGAAATGACTTCAAATGCAAAAATCTACCGGCTAAGAAATCAAAATGCAGCAGAATAAAGAATGAACTGCATTTTAAGTTGTTTCCTGGATCAGTGGTACCTAAGAAGCGTGGCAACCTCAAAGTGCCGCCGCCTTTTTCGAGGATGAAGGTGTTCCCTGCCAGAAGGACTCTTTGCGAACCAAGAAGGGAGAAATCATTCCACTTATTAATTGTGTACACAGAACTTCACAAGGTCCCTAAAGTAAACAAGCCAAGTAGCTAGGAGGAAAATACAGAATGTGGGAGAGATGATGAACTAATTACATAATTATTGAAAGATATTAAAGCAAACAGTCAGCAAATCTAAAAGGGCTGAACTGCTCATCAGAATGCAAGCTGCAGCAGGATGCTACCAAAACAATAAAGGAGCCAGCTCTGCTGTAGCTGGAAACTAAATATTTCATGCTTCATCGCTGGTCTCATTTAAATATATTCCTCTGAATAATTTTAAATCTCCTGGAGTGGAAATACAATCTTTCGTTTCAATTTGCAAGAATTTTTTTTTTCTGCTAAAAACATAAGACATAGTTTTCTGACTCATGATCTTAGGTTCAAAAATTATATGTGGAATGTAGTGGATGGTCTGGTAGGCACCTTGTAAGCAATACTTTTAAAATTAAGTGCATTTCTGATGCTGGACTGACTGCATCTTCTTTAATGCGAATGGTATGAGCAGCCTTGGTAGCATTCAGGATGTCAGGCTCTCACATTAGCATCTTGCTCACGAAGTGGTCTGGCTTCCTTGTTCTCAATAAACTGCTGCCTCTTGGCAGGACCAGGACTCGGGGTGCGGCCTCACTGTGGGACTTTCTGTAGGAAGCTTCCTTAAAGGGCTGCATAATTGTGAATAAGCCTTTTTCAAGGAATGTGAAAGCGCCCATTGTGCAAAAGCAAGGAAAGAGGCGGCGTTGGAGGGGAGGTCGCCCTTTGCTGGGGTGCTCTTCCGAGTGTTGCCAAACTGCGGAAGGCAAATGCGGGGGGCCAGGTTGGAAGCCCAGCTGCCTCTTTCTCAATTAGGGTTCAATTTTTTTTTGTAGCTTTGAGTAAAATCCCAGCTTTTTTAAGGTGACAATTAAAAAAATTTTATAACTTTATAAAAACAATGTATCATTATGTATGTAATACACCCTAACCCAGCCACCTATTGCCAAGGTTCAAATGAAAGGAGCCTTTCAGGGAGAGTGACGTGTCCACTCCCTGTGTCCGTCCAGCAACGGCTGCCCAGCTCACCCCGTGCAGCCTAGTTTCTTAGCCTACTTTGTGCCTACTACCCCCAAACCCAGGCCTCTGCTTCAGTTAGGTAGAGCCATAGGTGGCCCCTCACCTACACCGTGGCAGCAATGACTGAGGGCTCAGATCCCCCGTGCTCTGTGATTGGCATTGTCTCTCAAACTTTGTTTTCTCCTGAGCCCATGCCTTCTTCTTGACTTAGGAAAAACGTTTTTACAAGGTCCCATTGCTCCCAGAAACACTGAAGCAGCTCTCCCTGAGCCCCACCATGCTCAGTCCTGCCCCTGAGCCCCACCATGCTTGGTCCTGCCGCTGAGCCCTTTGCTGGGGTGCCCTGGCCGTGCATGGACAGGGCCTCTTGGCTGCACCCATTCAGAAGCATGGGTCTCCTGGAACTGAGGCCTCTGCCTGGCGTTTACCAGGGCCAGGGGCTCTAAAGCTCACTTTCTAAATGCCATTGAACGGGGGATCATAGAACTTGCTTTCCTACTTTGTGACAGTTCTTTGACACTTCTGTGTGGTTGAATTTCTTTGAAAACTAGTCAATTCCATACATGTGAGTTATTGTTATTAAAGTGGTTTTATGGGCATCTGGTTCGTTTCTTCAACTGATTAAATGTTATGGATGGATATGAACTATACTTAGCACTCCACTGACTTTCTACTAGTTTAATAGAAGCACAAAGCACTGCTGACTGTAAGCACTTAATGCCTTCTAAACACATGCTTGTTCATTCTTTACCAGACTGAGGAATTGCTCATGCAACCAAATCTATCCCAGCCACATATGTCGTTAGAAGCACTGATTCTATTGCCTGGATACCTGAGACATGATGGGTAACTTTCAGAAATGCTCAAATCCTTCTTTAGCTTTAGCTACAAATTTGTTCTTGAGAAGCACAGCGACTTCGAGAGATACTACTATGGTGATTTATATGAGTGTAAAGTAAGGTTCTGGGAGTTCTATGCGAGATTGATATTCCATGGTCGACACTATCAGACTGGTGGTTAAAACTTCTGATCATGACCTGCTGCAGTGGGATCACATGCAGATGAGGCAGGAGAATCAAAGAAGCCCAGTGAGGGTAAAGAGCACAGGCTTCCACCTCCAAGGTGGAAGGATGCCAAGCAGAAGTGGGTGATCGCGGGTGCTATCCAAAGGTTGAGGGCCGTGTAGGATCAGAGAAGCTCTTACATGTCTTTAAAGTAAACAACTGGTCTCATGAATAATGCAAGACTGTTTGGCTGAATGCCTAGCGATTGCAGGACCCCTTGGGGATGGTAGGTTGTGAGTTTGCGTTTATTAAAACATAGTCACGATAATAACAATAATGAACCTTAACTCTTGTTTTTCCATCTCTTCTTTGCTTCAGAGATGTAAAATTGTCAGACACTGTAATTATTAAGAGGGAAACATGGATGATCTCCTGAACTTGCAGCTCAGAGTGCTCAACCCTTCCCCAGGCACTAGCAGGGCTCTCAGAGTCGACCCAGGGTGCTTCTCCACCTGCTGCACGCTCCTCACTGTACACGGAAACCCCTTCACAAGGCTCGGGTACTCTGAGTCAGGTCTCCCCGTCTCTCTGGAGGCCGACTCACTTCTCTAAGTCCTCTGACATGGCCCGTCCCTTATTTCTCCCATCCTAATTGTTGCTTTTTACTTATGTTTTATTAATTCTACAACACTTTGTGGCTTTCAAAGACATCTCGTAGTCACTATTTCCTAAGAGGCTGCATCAACCCCGCCAGAGGGACTTGGTGAATTAAGTAGGTGAGAAATGGCCTTACAAGAAGCCCCCCACCTTGCCCAGCAATGCACCAGGCCTTTTCTTATTAATAAACACAGTTTATTATAATAAGCACAGTCTTGCTTTTAGAGATCGCTAATTGTCAGCCACGTTGTTCCTGTTGGAACCGTCGCACCTTTTCCTATTGCCCCCCGGTCTGGCCCTCACTCCCAGCAGGTGCTCCCCTTTATTGAGAAAGTACCCTCAGCAGAGCCATCTGATGGTTCAGCAGTCCAAGGGCACACAGGGCAGCCTGCCCTCATACCCTGCTACTTCTTCCTTGCACACCACCCTCCGTGTTGAAGGAACATCTTCCACCCACCCACACAGGCACCCCGTGTCCTCCAGTGCTTTTTCCCTCAAAGCCTCCATGAAATCCTCAGATGCTCAGGGTTCAGAAGTCTTTAAACCCAGGAGAAATCGATTTCTCTGAGGTTAAAGACCCAAGCAGAGCTTTTGGCATTCTTACAGAAGAAGGGGACCAACACTTGGAACACTCAGTGGTAGGAGGTTCTGGGGACACCACCAGCTCTCTGTTCAATCCTCTGGATGCCGGGTCCCGTCCAGCAAGTCAGACCCTCTCAAAGTCGGAAACACAGACCCAGAGCACCTCAGCTCCTGCCACATGAAAGAAAAGTATAACAAATATCAAAGAAAGTAATGAACTAATAAGATATAAGAAAGGGAAAAAAGATAACTGTTATTATTTGCATATGAGATATCTATGCACATATAAATCAAAAGAAAGTGCACTAAATTATAAGAATTTACATGTGAATTAAGCAGTCTTACCAGATACAAATTCAATTTAAAAATTGGTACATTTTGATAACATCAATAAGAAGCTACATTTATACAATAAAATATATAAATTTAAATAAATAAATATGAATCATGTAGATTTTAAAAAATAGTAACATTAGCAACAACATAAAAATCGATAACAATGAATGTACAAGTGATGTGAATAACGTTTACTCTGAAATTTACAAAGCATTATTGGAAACAATTGAAGGAAATGAAGTTATAAGGTTATTTAAATGAACTGAAAAGTACAATGTCATAAAGAGGAAATCACTCCAAAATTATCTATAGTTTCAAATCATTTCCAAACAAAACTGCAGCGGAGTTTTGGGGGCCGATTGTGAAAATTGACAAGCCAATTAGAACATTTAAATGGGAATGTGAAGGACTAACCTAAGACAAAGTCCTATTCCCTGGGAGACCAGGGCTTGCATGGCTACGGTCAGGAAAAGAGCAATGTACGAGTTTACACAGACACAAACAGAAAGGGGACAGAGGAGGGCCGGAAACAGACCGTGCCATGGTCACTGATTCCCAACAAGGTCCACACACCTGGACGTAGGTAGAAGACCAGCTCCCCAGGAGGGATTAGACGTCCCTTCACATTAAAAGAGCCCCAGTGGAGGATAATCCCGCAGAAATGGGTTCGTTATTCATCAGGGAAATGCAGTTCAAAACCCTAACCTTACCTATCTGCTAGAAGAGCTAAAATGAAAAAAGACAAATGATACCAAGAGTTCACAAAGGCAGAGATCAGTTGGAATCATAGTACACTGTTGGGATGTAAAATGGTACAACTATTTTGGAATCCTAATATGTTTGTTATGATCAAGTTTGTGTTCTCTGACCAAAAGACCTGACAAGAACAACTTAGAGGGAAAAGCTTTTGCCAACAGTTTCAGAATTTTAGTGCATGGCTGGTTGACCCCACAGCTCTAGGCTCAAGGTGAGACACCATGGCGGAAGGGCATGGCGGAGGAACAGCTCAGGACAGAGAGCTCCAGTCACCAAGGACAAAATATATACCACAAAAGCACACGGCCTGTGACCTGCCTCCTTCAGCCTCACCTACCTGCCTACAGGTACCATGCAATTAACCCATGTCCATGCATTATCCAATGATCCCTTCACACCCTCACAGACTCATCAGTTCACCTCAAAGTTCCTGGAGTTGCTCACACATGACCTTTTGTCAGACACCATATGTCCAAACCACGGCAACGCTGTCGTTGGAATGTGAGACTGCTGAACTATTTAGGAAAAGCTTAACAGTATCTATTAATACAGAATGTATGCACCTTGTAGGGACAAATCCATGTCTCAGTATCTACTTAAAAAAATGAAAACATTTTCCAGAAAAAGATGTTATAAACTACTCACACTTCTTTATTCATAATTCAGTGAAACCAGAAATAGCCTAATGTTGATCAAACTAGAATGCACTAATGAAATGTCATATCCTGGGAGAAAAGGAATATTATATAACAGTAAAACTATGATATTTTATAATTGTGATAATAGAAAACACAGAAGAGCTTCACAGATTTAAGTTTGAGTGAAAGAGCACCTAAACAAAATTGAGCACCCAGTATATGACTCAACCTAAGTAAAGGTCAATGGTATTCAAAACTAAGGAGCGGTGCTTTCCTTTGGAAGGGGCGATGGCTTGGAGGAGGCTGGAGGGTCATTCCTGGGTTGCTTTAATGGAACATGTGTCCTCAGGCATGGAGGTCACAGTGTGAGGTGACATGTACATGTGCACTGATTATTCGTGACATGTCTGTGTACATTGCACACCCATAAAAATCATGTGAAAACACGCTCTATTTCTCATTAAAAGACGGAAGTACCCCGGCACCTCCCCTGCCCTCCTGGACTACATCCCTCTCTGTCTGAATACTCTGGCTTCCAGGAAGGTGCCAGGGCCCCGTCTTCCAATCTTCACCCCTCAGTGTCCTCTTTGGTCTACTCTCAGGTCTGTTGTGTTTGGTTTTCGTGTTGCTCTTGTTCTCCTGAGTTCCGTTAAAGACCCTCCTTTACTGGGACACGATGGACCAGGACGGGGAGCCTGTCCTGCCTTACCCCCGCCCCTGGGTGCTGTTCTGCACTCCAGGGCTCTCCTCCTCCTCCGTCACTCCCTGTGGACCTGGAGACCCAGTCCTCCCGCAGCCTTCCAAACCCTGCTCTCTTTTGTTGCCTTCTTCTTCAGGAGACTTGAGAGTGCGGGAGTCCACCCTCCTCCCCCCAGGCCTGGATTTCAGCCAGCAGTTCCTGGGGTTGGAAGGGCTTGTGGTCAGAGCAGCTTTATGTGAACTCGGGTCCCTTCCCATTAACACCTTCTCGATCAGCTGGAGGTTCACGCCTCACCCTGTTATTGTGTCTTATCTGGTTTTTGTTTCTTTATCTCTCTTTTTCTTTCTTCTTTTGACATGATTATTTTTCATCACATAATCATACCTTTTGTATTGGTGCTATTTTTATAATTGCTTTGTGTTATTATTTAAGTTGTCACTCTAGATATTTAGCTGACCTAATATTCACTTGATTAGATTGGTTCTTAACTGCTGCGTTTTCCATTCCCAGGACAATGTGTCACATAGCAGTTTATCTTCTCACCTCCCTGGATCTCTGTGTGAGCATCACCATGTGTTTATTTTGAATCCTGTTATAAATTCCAACTTGTAATAGTTTTTATTTTGGACTCAAATGGTTACTATCATTTAATATGCAAAAATTTACCTCTTTATAGTTTTATTTCTTCTTGAATTTCATTTTTCCTATTCATCTATTTGACGATTGTATACTAAATATAGTTGTATTCATATTTACTTTGCTTGGGTTAGCTAGAAATATTAAATATCTGCATTGACATATTTCATCATGATTAGAAAATTCTTGACCTGCAGGTGTTCAGTGTTTTTCTTTAATTCATTTTTCAGCTTTCAATTTTACATACATGAGATCATTTGACCACATCCTACCTCTTTATTGCATTTTCTTCTATTTTTAAATTTTTTCCCCTTGGAACATTAATTCATACATTTCCTATTAACTTGTCTTTCAGTTTACTCATGTTGTTTAACATTGTTTCTAGGCTGGGTTAAAACCATTTGATGAGGTCTCAGTTTTACATATTTTATTATTTTTCTGTAGTGTTAATTGGCTTCTTTTTTATAGATGCCAATTTCCTGTCATGCTTTCTGTTGTTAACCTATTTTCTATCTTTTTCTCTGCATTTTAACAAGTTTGCATTACCTATGTTAAAGTCATGGCCTTCTAACCCAAATAAACCAGTAATGTACTCAGTGTCTCTAGGTCAGTTTTGGACATTTCCTATAGGTGAAATGGTGGACTCTAGAGCCTTTGTGTATGGTTTCCTGTACTTAGAGGAACTTTTTCGATGTTCACTCAGACTGAAGCATGAGTCGGTTCTTCGTTAATTTTTAGGACTCAATAATATTCCTCACTGTACCAAGTTACCCTGTTTTGTTTAACCCTTCAGTTGATGGAGCAATGTGGTGATTTTTGCAGTCTTTACACTCTGAGTTTGTATGTTTTATATCTTTATGGGAAGCATCCTATGAAGAGATTTTAATGAGAAAGCATTTGGGTAATGCACTAGACTTGAAGAAGACCAATGTAAAATTCTAAGTAATAATAGATTTCAGGCTTATCCAAGCGGAGATTATAGGAAAAAAAAGAAAGAAAAGAGAGAGAGAGAGAAAGAGAGAGAGAGAGAGAGAGAGAGAGAGAAGAAGAAGAAGGAGGAGGAGGAGGAGGAGGAGGGAGGAGGGAAGGAGGGAAATATGAATATTCTACAATATTCTCATAGTAGTCAAAGAAAGCTTTACAAAATTAGGTATTTTTCAAAGTAGAAAAGTGACTTGCATTTGAATTGGTATTTTCAAAACACCAAGACTTTTAATTAACAAATATATATTGGGCACTTATTTTGTTACAGCTACAGACTTCAATGGCTTAAATAGAATGAAAAAGCAACTAATAACCATATATGACCACTGTAAACAAATGTCAAACAGTAGTAATAATAATGCATAGAGGCAAAATACCATTGGTGTTTTGGGGCAAGTTGGGAAGCCAGGCAAACCAAACAATTAACCAGCGGGGTGTGCCAAAATCACGGCTGGAGGCAGGATTTCACAAGCTGCAGGCTGGGCTTCCAAACCCACATCTCAACAACACCTCTTCCTGAGAGGTGGCAGTGCGGACTAGCTGTGGGCTCTTTCTCTGCATACCCAGGGGCCCCTGTTCTCCTGGCTGAAGGTAAAAATAAGGCATCAATGAATGATATTCTGCAATTTCTCCTGAGGAATTCAATGGGAAAATTTCAGAAGCTAAGTTTTTAAAATGTTTTTAACTACCGAGTTTGCATGTATTACCATAGATAAATAAATAAATGTTCACATCCTTTTCATTTAAAAGATCACAAGATGGTTGAAATATCACAAAGGATAAATCCTCCAAGTGCTTTTCAAATTATCATCATGGTTGTACTAATTCACATTCCCACCACTAATATGAACTTAACTCTATCATGATTTTTTTTTTGCCAAAGTTGTAGCTATATATTTGTGTCCTGTTCTGACACAACTGGACTTGAATATGACCTGGGTCTTCACTATGCTGAAGCATCCATTGGTTTTTCATGATCTGACTTTTCAACCCTCCAGAGAATTGCAATCATTTTTTATTTCATGAGCTTTTTAAAAGTTATTCATTTTCAACATAAAACATTTAAAAAATATCTCCGTCTTTACATAAATATGAGTGTTTGTGTGTGTGTGTGTGTTCCAAAACTTCATAGAACCAAATAAAAATTGTTTGAATTTACATTAAAAAAATTTAAAAATTTTCTCCACCATTAAAATGTACATAATGTTTTCAATAGATTTTGAAATATCTGAACAAAATTTTAATTCATTTTAATTTTGAGACATAACTATATTTTATTTAAAAGTGATATTACTTTTGGAAGGTGAATTAGGCAGTTTTTATAAAATTTGAATAATTTCTAGGAACATTGCTTTAATAATTTTTCACTCAGCAAAATATGAACCATAAGTAAAACTTTCAAACCAAAATGTATAACTTGCAATATTGACAATGAGGCTGAAACAATTGTGATAGCTAATTTATATATTTGATATAGTTTAATGTTCATACATAAACATTATGGGCAAAAATATGACCCTATCTATCCACCAGGCATATGGATTTTATTAGCTAGATTTGAATAATATTTGAAAATGAAACTGTTTTTGTAATGAAAGGAGATTTTGATTGTGATTCATGAGTCCACAGTTTCTCCTGTTTTTTAGGGAACTGAAGTTTATAACTGAATAACACATGAATTGAACCCCATAAATAAGCCTTTTTGTATTGATTTGCTTCTTTATCCCAATTTTATTTTGAAAATGATTCCTCCATTTTACTACTTGGTAGACAATTATAAAAGCTAGTGTTTTGAATCTCTATATACCTTTCTGAAAAATACTATTGGGGAAAAATAAACAAAGCCTCTTTCAAATACCCTTTATCTCACCCATCCCCAAATTATATCTCCTTTTCCCCAAGAGGATCCAATCCTCCCCACTGTTATTGTCCTGCCTGACAGGTGGACAGATTATGTCAGACAACTCTCCTGGCAGTGGGAGCAGCCAGGCATCCACTGGACAGCTGATGACCTGTCCTTGCTGGTGATGACACCTCAGTAAATGGCAATAAAATTGCCACTGGCTTCTCACTTCTGCTGCTCACCTATCATTCGTACCCACCCTAACCCTCCTGCCTTTGTATCATCTGTGAAGAAACTAGCTACTTGCCAGGCACACACTCCTGAAATCTCAGTGGCTCAGGAGGCTGAGGCAGGAGGATGGCAAGTTCAAAGCCAGCCTCAGCAATTTAGCAAGGCCCTAAGCAACTTAGTGAGACCCTGTTTCAAAATGAAAGATAAAAAGTAATGTTGCTCAGTGGTTAAGCACCCACCTGGGTCTTGGGCAGGTGGAGAAAGAGAGAGAAAGAAAGAAAGGAGGAAGGGAAGGAAGGGAAGGAGGGGAGGAGGGAAAGAGGGAAGGAAGGAAGGGGGGAGGGAGAAACTAGCTGCTAAACACTTCCCCATAAGCAATGATATGTGTGTTTAATGCAAACACCCATTTACCCATAACTTCTTAAATATAAAAATACATACTAAAATATCTGTCATTATTTGGCCCAAAAATTAATTTTAGATGAGTTTGTAATTCACATTAAGAAACACATTAGATAAGTTTCCAAAGATTTCATGTACCCAAAAAAGACATTTTTATATAATTTTACATAATCTCTAGAGTATATAAACACATTAGATAAACCCTTAAGTTGTGTCTTATGACATAGTAGTTTCCCATATCAACCAAACTCAAGGAAGTCTTATCTTCCAATTTTTATCTCTTCTGTCAGAGAAACATATTATCACCGTGCATCTGTAGTAGGAGCTTTTTAACTCTTAAAGTCACTCACCCAGGGATTTCCAAACACACCTAATTTATACCATCATCACAGAACAAAGTCTTTACAATAGTTAGAGGCTCCTCTGTAAGAACGTAAACCCAGAAAACTATCCCTCTATCTTCCCCTAAACTTAAAAGTCTGGTTTCATAATGAGGGTCACAAGGAAAAAAGAGAGTTTGAACATGTCATGGAAAGTTAAGGAATGCCTGTTTGCACACATTATGAGATGCTGAATTACAATGGAATTTATTGCAGTTGTGATACCTCTTGAAGCAGCAGAATAGTGTACTAGGAAGGAAGATGCTCTTCTCACCACTTGGAAAGTTTGAGTTCATCTATTAGATGCAGAGTCTCTGGTTTAATTTCTAGGTCCTTGATCCACTTTAAGTTGAGATTTGTGCATGGTGAGAGATAGGGATTTAATTTCATTTTGCTGCATATGGATTTCCAATTTTCCCAAAACCATTTGTTGAAGAGGCTATCTTTTCTCCAATGCATGTTTTTGGCACCTTTGTCTAATATAAGATAACTATAATTTTGTGGATTAATCTCTGTGTCCTCTATTCTATACCATTGGTCTACCAATCTGTTTTGGTGCCAAGGCCCTAATCTTCTTCATCATGTGGGATTAGGCCCCAACTTCCTTAATAAAACTCCTTTGGCACAAGAATTAAAACCAAGAATCAATAAATGGGATGGATTCAAACTAAAAAGTTTCTTCTCAGTAAAAGAAACAATCTGTGAGGTGAACAGAGAGCCTACATCCTGAGAGCAAATTTTTACCTCTCACACATCAGATAGAGCACTGATCTCTAGGGTATATAAAGAACCCAAAAAGCTAAGCACCAAAAAACACAAATAACCCAATCAATAAATGGGCCAAGGACCTGAACAGACACTTCTCAAGGATATACAATCAATCAATATATACATATATATATACATATACATATATATATATATACATATATATATACACGTATATATATACATATACATATATATATACGTATATATACGTATACACGTATATACACGTATATATACGTATACACGTATATATACGTATATATATACGTATATATATACGTATATATATACGTATACACGTATATATACGTATATATATACGTATATATATACGTATATATATACGTATACATACGTATATATACGTATACATACATATATATACGTATACATACATATATATATATACATATATATATACATATATATATATATATACATACATATACATACATACATATATATACATACATATACATACATACATATATATACATACATACATATACATACATACATATACATACATACATACACATACATACATATACATACACATACATACATACATATACATACATATACATACATACATATACATACATATATATACATACATATACATACATATATATACATACATATATATACATACATATATATACATACATATATATACATATACATATATATACATATACATACATATATATATACATACATATACATACACATACATATACATACATATACATACATATACATACATATACATACATATACATACATATACATACATATACATACATATACATACATATACATACATATATATACATATATATACATATATATACATATATACATATACATACATATACATACATATACATATATATACATATACATACATATACATATACATACATATACATATACATACATATACATATATATACATATACATATATATACATATACATATATATACATATACATATATATACATATACATATATATACATATATATATATATGACAAAATGTTCATTATCTCTAGAAATTAGAGAAATGCAAATCAAAACCACTCTAAGATTTCAGCTCATTCCAGTCAGAATGGCAGTTATTATGAAGGCAAACAACAATAATTGTTGGCGAGGATGTGGGGAAAAGGTACACGCCTACATTGCTGGTGGGACTGCAAATTGGTGCCGCCGATATGGAAAGCAGTATGGAGATTCCCTGGAAATCTGGGAATGGAACCACCATTTGACCCAGCTATCCCTCTCCTCAGTCTATACCCAAAGTACTTAAAAACAGCATACTATAGGGACACAGCCACATCATGTTTATAGCAGCACAATTCACAATAGCTAAACTGTGAAGCCAACCTAGATGCCCTTCAACAGATGAATGGATTAAAAAATGTGGCATATATACACAATGGAATTTTACTCAGCAGTAAAAGAGAATAAAATCATGGCATTTGCAGGTAAATGGATGGCATTGGAGAAGATAATGCTAAGTGAAGTTAGCCAATCCCCCAGAAAACAAATGCCAAATGTTTTCTCTGATATAAGGTGAGTGACTCATAGTGGGGTAGGGAGGGGGAGATGTGAGAAATAGACTAACTCTATATAGGGCAGAGGGTAGGATGAAAAGGGAGGGGGCATGGGGTGAGCAAGGATGGTGGAATGTGATGGACATCATTATCCAAAGTACATGTATGAAGACACAAATTGGTGTCAACACACTTTATATACAACTAGAGATATGATGTGCTGTATATGTGTAATAAGAATTATAATGCATTATGCTGTCATTTTTTAAATCAATAAATAACAAAATTTTTAGAAGGAAAGAAAGTCTGAGTTTATTGTAAACTTTTGGATACGAGCTATATGTGAGGTCTGCAGCTCCTCAGACACTCTCTGCTGAAGTAGTTAGGTGCCACCCTCCCTCTGCTCTAGGGAAAGGGTCTTTGAAGGTCTTGTACCAATCGCACCCTCACAACAACTACAAAGAGCTAATGCACACCAACAACGCCTCCTGAGTCAGAGACCGAGGTCACAGGAAAGACCACTGCTCCAGAACTGGAGAGGCAGAGAGAGAGCCAGAGGGTCACAGATAGCCAAAGCAGAAGCCCAGAAGCAACAAGGGCCACCAGAGCTGGCCCTGGGGAACACAGCAGGGCCCACATCTTGAGCCTTATTTAAGAAGTGTCCGGGGAAAGTCAAGGACAACAGGGAGACAAAAGCAAAACAACTGAGCAAGTGCTGCCCACACACCTACAGACACCATGCGGCAAGCACAATCTAACCCAGCCAGACACAAAGCCTCAGAGACTTCTGACTCACCTCAGTTCTTGTAACCCAGCCACCATGCCCAGAATTCATCCCAAAATTATAAGGCATATTAGAAGATTAAAACATACCCCATAGGATGAAGCTATGTCACAATGCTTTCAAGTTTCATTTAACTATAAGGCACCAATTGAGAAAGAAATAAATAAAAGGAAGCCCAACAGAGAGGAAGTATATCAGGGGAGAGAAGAGGAGAGGAAAGGGAATGAAATGGAAAAAAATATGTTCTGTGCATTTATGAATATGTCACAAGGAACCCCACTATTATGTAAAACCATAATGTAGTAAAAGCATAAAACAAGACACACATACACACGGCTGAAAGAGACAGAGCAAGCTTCACTACCAAGGAGCTAAGCAGGGGTTTTGAAACGATCATACTGGAAATTTAAAACAATAGTCCAAGGGCTCCAATGGAAAAAATGAATGGCATGTGAGAATAGATGAGAAGCGGAAGCAGGAATGTGGAAACCACAGGAAAGTGTCAGAAGGAAATGAAAGAAATGAAGAAGCAAGCAATAGACTCGACCTGGCTGGGAAGAGAGGCAGTGAGCTTGGAGATATGTCAGTGGAATTGCAATGTTGCAAAGCAAAGAGAACACAGTTTAAAAAGTGCTACTCAACAACTAGGAGGCACTTGCATAAAAATATCTGAAATCACAAGATGACAATATTAAAATATGAGTGACAGACCAGACACTGAACCAGTCATCAGGGAAACAGAGAGCCCAGAGCGGGATGGTGTACACACACACACACACACACACACACATGTACTTTGGTGTAAACAGCAGAAAATCAAAGACAAAAATAAAGTATTGAAAGGAATCAGAGGAATAACTGACCTTGACTACAGAGGATCAACTGAAGTTGACATCAGATGCTCATCAGTCTTCAGGCAAGCAAAGGAGTAGAGGGAAATGGGAAAATGTTGAAAGATATAAACCTCCTAGAATTACGTATCCACTGAGATTATCTTTCAAAAGTTAAAAAAATATATATATATAGAAAAGACTCCAGCTCTTGGCTTGGCCATGAGAAGCTTGGAAGCCACAAATCCCTACAAAAATCGAAAATATGAACAAACTGCAAAATTGACACACACGAGTGACAGGGCCACTTGCTCTTCCCCAGACTGGAGAGAGTGACAGTCAAATGCAGAGAATTAAACTTGTCAGATCAAAAATTCATGAGCAGCAGCCTATTCCGCGACCATTCGTGTCTAGGGAACCTGAACTGTATTGAGAGATGTGGGAGCCCCAAGTCAGGTGTCTGAGGGATCAGACTTCAGGAGCATCCAGGCACTTCCAGACACCACTCCATCACCTGGAGAGCTACCAGGTCCCCACAAGAAATGGAGAAAAATGCTTTTATATTTATGTCAGGAGGAGGGACAATTAAACTATTTTAAATATGCCAAAGTAAATTTTTTTTTTCTTAAAAAAATCTGCCCTTAGGAAAAAATATTCAACCAGAGCTTAACATGCAGAAGTTTGCTCAGGGCCTCCATGATCCAGGGAAGGGAAAGTGTCTACCTCAGCTCGCTCTGGACATGGTGTTCCACTAAGAGGCAAGTCCAGAGCTCCGTGACCCAGATGAAAGGAGGCAGCCACCTTGAGCTCACTGTGGGCCTCTCCTGCCACTCAAGGGCAAGGGGCACAGGAAGGGCAGAGCAGCTGGAGAGACCCTGTCTAGATCTAGGCTCACTGAAGACAGAGCCTGCTCATGGAACTGTGGGAGACCACCTTCTCCCAACACCATTCTAGTACATTCACAGGGTAAATAAGAGCTCCTTTTTCCAGAACATCAAGCCCCACTATCAAAAAATAAAAAAGGATCAGACATACTAAAAGAAAAAAATGCACTTTGTAGAGACAAATCAAGCCTCCAACTTGACTGAGATCTGGCAGGGAAGCTGATGTGATCACACTGGGAGCTCAAAGCTACCATGATTAACACCAAAGTGGATAAAGAGACAGTATGCGAGAGCACATGGGCAGTGTAAGCAGAGACAGAAATTCTATGAAAGCCCAGAAAGGAATGTAGAAATAACAACACTAACAGAAATTAATAATGCCTCTGCTGGCATGGCTGGGGAAAGAAGCCAGGCTTGAAAAAGTCTATATGGGAACTTGTAAAACCGAAGAACAAAAGGAAAAAGGACTGGAAGCAAATGTAGAATATTCAAAAACTGTAGCAACTACGAAAGGTGTGAATACACGTGTGCATTCAGAACACCAGGAGAAGGAATCGAACAGGGGAATGGGGAGATATTTGAGCAAGTGATCACTGAGAATCTCTCCAAATTAGAGTCAGACTCCAAACCACTTATCCAGTGAGCTCAGATCACATCAACAGGATAAAAGGCAGAAAAGCTATATCTGGATGCATCCCTGTCAATCAAATGGATATAGAAAAAGACAGAAAGAAAGAATCCTGGGGAGGCAGAAAACATCATGACTACAGAGGAAGAAAGGTCCTCATCCGAGTTCTGCAAACAATAAGAGAATGGCGTGAAATGAATAAGGGGCTGAGAAAAAACACCACTCACCTACTTTCCATGCCCTGTGAAGTTGTCCTTCAGAAGTGGGGAAGAGAAGGGCTTTCTCAGACAAACACTGTGGGGATTTGTTGGCAAAAGGCCTGCCTTCCCTGAAATGCTGGGAGTCAGAAGGAAAAGGCGAGCAGGTCATCCAGGCCACCTACCCAGGAGAGAAGAGCATCTGCTTTTTTCTTATTCCAACAGTAAAGAGTTCGTTTGAAACAATAATAGCCACATATATTTGGCTGTGTGTGTGTGTTTGTGGTGGTGTGTGTTGTGTGTGTGTGTGTGTGTGTGTGTGAGAGAGAGAGAGAGAGAGAGAGAGAGAGTACTTATATGCAAGTGAAATGGATTTAACAGGGGACAAAAGGGAAGACTTTGGATCCTTTTTAATGCAAGGTTCTCATCACTGCCTGTAAAGTGGTATAGTGTTATTTTAAAGTTTATTTGAATTGACTGAAAACTCTAGAGAAACCACTACAAAACGTAAGAAAAAAAAAGTAAAACTGATATAGTAAGAAAGGAGAGATAATGGAATCATGTAAAATGCTCAATTAACAAAAGTCAGAGAAACAAAGAAACAAAGAATAAGGGCCACAAAGAGAAAATGGTTACATATGTGGTAGATATCAACTATCGATAATGATATATTGCCAATAATCTAAATGTACCCATTACAGATAGACTGTCAACAACTTGATGCCCATAAATTTGAGAAACTACATGAAATGAACCAATTCCTTGAAAAACACAATCTGCCAAAATCCATACAGGAATAAATAGATGATCTAGATAGAAATTGAATCAAGAATTATTAACCTTCTTAATCAGAAATAACCTGTCATATGAGCTCACACTGAATTCTAAACACTTAAAGAAGAAATCATGTCAATTCTCTACAGCATCTTTCAGAAATGCAGTGGAGAAAAGAACATCTTCTCAACCAGTGGTGCTCAATAAATGGCCATCCACGTGTAAAAAAAAAATGAAAAGAAAATGAATAAAGACCCAAACTTAATACACTATGAAAAAAATTAACTCAAGCACAAAACTATAAAATTGTGTAGGAGTTACCTTGAAGAATATCTAGGTGACATAGAGTTTGGCAATAAATTTTTTAGATATCACACCAAAATCATGATCCACGAAAGAATTGTTAAGGTAGATTTCATTAAAATTAAATATTATTTCTTGGCAAGACACTGTCAATAGGATGCAAAAGCAGACCATTTCCAAAGACACAACTCATAAAGCTCTGTTACCCAAATATGTAAAGAACTTTTAAACCCATCAACACCAAAGAAATAAAAACCTAGTTACAAAACAAGCCAAAATAACAAACACCTCACCAAAGAAGATGTACAGAAGAAAAATAAACATATATGAAGATATTTCACATCATCAGAGAAATACAAATCAAACCTGGAGTTCCACTACAAACCTATCAGAATAAGCAAAATCTAGAACACTGAAAATGCCAAATACTGACGAGAATGTGAAACACCAGGAATTATCATTTTGGGCTGGTTGGGTTGCAGAAAGGTATAGCCTCTTTAGATGACAGTGGAGGTTTCTTACAAAACTAAACTACTCACCCTTCAATCCTGAAACTGTGCTACATACTACTTACTCAAAGCAATAGAACATTTTTATTTCCAGAATTGGGGTTGAGCCCAGGGCCTCATGCATGCTAAGGAAGCACTCTACCTCTGAACCAGATCCCCAGTCCAGGAATTGAAATTTTATGTTGCTTTAGTCAGCTGTTTCAACACTGCACTAAAAGACCCAACCAGCACAAATGTAAAGGAGGAGAAGTTTATTTGTGGGCTCACAGTTTGAGAGGTCTCAGTCCATGGACAGCTGGCTCCATTACCAGGGGCTCAAGGTGAGGCAGAACTTCATAGAGGAAGAGTTTGGCAGAAGGAAGTGTCTCACAGGATGATCAGAAAGCAGAGAGATCTCCACTTGCCAGATACAAATATATACCCCAAAGATTCAACCCACAATGCTCCATCTCTTCCAGCCATACCCCACCTGCCTTCAGTTACCACTTAATTAATCCCATCAGGTGATTAATTCACTGATTGGGGTAAGGTTCTCATAACCCAGTTATTTCTCCTCCAAACATTCTTGCATTGTCTCACATACAAGTTTTGGTGGACACCTCACATTCAAACCATAGCATATGTCACATAAAAATGCACATGGATATTTATAGTAGGTTTATTTGTAATTTCCCAAACTTGGAAATAACCAAGAGATCCATCAGTAGGCAAATAAATGGATGAACTGTGCTATATCCAAGCAGAGATTTACTCAAAACTAAAAATAAATGAGGCTGTTGGCCATAAAAAGGCAAGAAGGAAATGTGAATGCATATTATTAAGCAAAAGTAGGCAGTCTGGATATATACTATGATTTCAATGGGATGACATTATTGGAAGGACAAAATTATGGAGAAAGTTAAAAGATCATTGGTTGCCAAGGATTATGTGGAAAGAGAGATAATGAGGCAGAGCACAGAGACTTTGGACAGTGAATATATTCTGTATGATACTATCATGGTGGATATGGTCCAAATGTATGATGGATATGACATAGAACATATACCACTAAAGAACCCCTATAGTTCTATAGTTACTTTGTTTTCTGTTTGCTGGGTATGTATCTTGATTCATTTTATTGAAACCTCTCACGTCATTGAATTTATTGAATTTAAATTACACATTTCATAGGCAGCATATATCTGAGACTTCAAATCCATTCTGACAAATTCTATTGTTTATAGAGTTTTTAACACATTTATATTTAATGTAATTATCAATAAGATTGTCTACATTAGTTTCACTTTGCTATTTATATTCTACAGGTTTTACAACTTCTTTTATTTTTTGATTTCTACTATTATGACTTCTTTTGTGATAAATAATACTTTCTGTCATACTCTAACTTCTTTATCAATTTTTGCTATATTTTGAGTCATCTTCTTGCTATTTCCCTGTAGATTATAAATAACATCTTACATTAAGCAACATGTTTTTGACAGCTCAAATTAACCTCTGTGCTTCTACAGGTAATTTTTCATCTCAGTTATTCTTCTTTTCAAGTACAGATTACTAGTGGCTTTTTAAAAACAAATTTCATGTTTTTTTATACTATTTTTCATGATACATCCTTTGCCTGTCTTCAGTTCTTTAAAAATGCTTTCTTCTCATGTTTGAAATATTTGAGATATCTGGTTTAAAATCATTTGTGTAACAAATCCAAGACTTGGGGTTTTTTAGAGACAGATTCTATTAATTTTTCCTGTTTATGAATCATAACTTCTTGTTTCTTTGCAAGTCTCATAATTCTTTGTTAAAAAAACATACATTCTACAAAACATGGCAACTCTAGGAGTCAGATCTCTTTTTCCCTGTGGCCTGTTATGATTCCTTGTCAATTTTCTTGCTGCTGTTTGCTTTCACTAATTCTGTAATGTGTACTCTGTCATCTGTCGCCACTGAAGACTCTATTCAGTTAGTGTAGTAGTCAGCTGATTACACAGAGATTTCCTTAAGTGCCTGCAACTATCGTTTGCTGAGGGTGTCTGTGTACATATTGGGGCACATCTTCACTGCTTAGCATGCAGTTTATAAATCTGCCTTAGCCCTCTCTCCTGCCTGGAAGGAAGCCTCAAGATCAGCCTGAGGTAACAGCTTAGGGCTTTTTAGGACCTTCTCCAGAAATATGTACAGTTCTGGGTAGACACACACACACACACACACACACACACACACACACACCACTCAGCAGACCTTATGTACCCAGAGTGTGTTCTATCATTGTGATTTAAAGATAACAAGCACACTTCATGTTTAGAGGCTGTGTGAGGGTCATTGTTCTATGTTCTGCTGTAGAGATGCCCTGGAAACAACTCACAACCCAGGCTGAGGATTCTGAGGGTGGCCCACAGCCCACTCTGCACTCAGACATGGAGCAAGACTTTACAGGAAGTGCCCTGGGGAGCACTGTGATGGTGGGCATCAAGTAGGAGCAATAATACCAAAGCATTCCTAGGTCAATCTTCAAACTACACAGCAAGATAAGCATATCCTTCAAGTCATGTACACACGAAGAAACGAGTTATGGAGGTGTCAGGAAAGAAGGAAGCACATCATCTATAACATTAAAAATAATTGACAAACTATTAAAATTTGTAAACCTATCAACATTGCTTCAGTTTTTCAATATATAAACCTCAGTTATACTTCTATAAAAGAACAAGAAACAAATCTTCAATGAAATTTTATTAATGACATTTTTAAAGAAGAATAAAACACATGTTGTATATTGTTATTGTAAAATCCAATATTATAAAATTATCTGTTATTCTTAGACTAATTTACAGTTTATTTGTCACCCTCTGTTAAATTTCAAAGGGTTTTTTTCTTGAAAAAATTTGATAAGCAGATTCTAAAATTCATATGGAAATTAATGAAGTCAAGAACAGCTAAGGTGTTATTGAAGAAGAAGGAAAATTTGACAAAAGAACACTAGGTATTAAGCCCTGTTGTAAACCAGTAATTAATAAAGTGTTATATTGCTACAAGAATGAAGAACCTCATTAGAGACTCACATGTGCTATCACCTGGTTTGTGTTCAGTATAGTTTGAAATGATTTTTTTCAGTAAATGTTTCTGGGTCATTTGGCTATATATTACAAATAATGTACTGGATCACATCACACACCTTATGCAAATAATTTTAAATAGATTGTAGATCTTAATGTGAAATAAAATAACAAAGGTTGTAGGAGAATATCTTTGTAATAGTAAAATAAGCAAGTATACCCTAAAGGGGGGGGGGAGCACACATTGTTCATCTCAGGTTCCTAAGAAATACTGGAGACGGAGTGGCTTAACCACTTGGTAAACAGCTTTAAATTTTTTCTCGCAGTTTGGAGGCTGCAAGGCTGAGGTAGGGAGCCAGCTTGGTCAGGTCCTGGTCAGAGTTCTCTTCCTGGCCTTCCCACTGACACCTCCTTGCATGGCACAGAGAGTAAGAGAGGAGCAAGCACTCTGGTGTCACTTCCTGTAAGGACATCGCGACCTTGTCAACCCTAATTACCTCCCTGAATCTTCATCTCCATACTCCATCTCATCGGGTCATGTTGAGGGTTAGAGCGTCCATGCATGAGGGGGTGGTGGTTGGAACACAGACAAAGCATAACAAAAGCAATTGGCTAATAAACATTTGAAAAGCTGTTGAACACCCCTTGTCAACAGGGAAAGTATTAATTAAAATTAAAACATACTTCAGACCTAATAGGATTGCTAAGGTGAAAAAAGCACAGGGCATCTGCTCTAGTTGGGATCTTAGTGTCCTACCTGGGTGCCGCAGTCCGGGCTGGGCCAAATAACCGGGAGGTGACAAGCAACTTGAAGGTTGAAGCGGGAACTGCTTTATTACGGAACAGCAGAGGTATATATACCTAACTGATTACACACAGCGTGACTCAATTAGCATCATCCAGATACAGCAATCAGCCAATAAGGAATCCTCATCATCTTAATGGCTCGCTGGCGTTGCCTCACAAACCACTGGCAAACTGCCAGGTGCCATCTTGACTTGATTTGCGATCCCCAACACCTGGGTACATGTGTGGGAGGCTTAGTCACCAGTTCACAGTGCTGTCAAGAGCCGGTGGAGACTTTAGGACATGGGGCCCCATGGGATTAAGGTTGGGGCGTGCCCTTCAAGGGGGCTCTGGTCCCCGGCCCCTTCTTCTCCCCTCTGCTTCCCCGTCCCTGGTTATGAGAGCTGGCTTTGCCAGGCCCCCGCAGCGTTAGCCTAGTGGATGACCAGGCTTCCAGAGGGGAGGACACCCGTCTGTGGTCCCAAAGCCATCGCCACCTGCGTCCAAAAGGAGAGGGAGGGTCGCCTTAAAAAGAGATTTCAGGGGCTGGGGCTATAGCTCAGTGGAAGCTCATTTGTTTTGACAAGTGAGGCACTGGGTTCGATCCTCAGCACCACATAAAAATAAAGGCATTGTGTTGTGTCCATCTACACCTAAATAAATAAATATTTTTTTTTAAAAGAGAGATTTCAGAGAAACGCTTTAATGGTTCTTATCCACGTTATTATAGAAATTTACCTAAATATAGACTAATTACATTTTTAAATTGTTTTATAAATTTTTTATACCAAAAATGCTTATGTCTTTGAAGTTTCCTCTTTTGGGAGGGGCACATTTTGTGATGTACATTATTCTGATGAGTATTTCAGAATCATGTATTAATATAATATGGCATTTCCCTGGTAAGTAAAATCCCATTAGTGCTTCACTTTTATTGAAGTCCAATAAATGAAGTTCTAAGTACTTTATCAGTTTCTTGTCCTCTTCTGAATGACAACATGAATCATTAAAAACAGTCAGCACTAAAATGAATTATTTTTATCCAAATAGAGATTACTTAATTTAATTAAATATGCTTTATGCTTCTCAATTGCCACAAAGTGGTTCTTGAAAACTTCTAACTCATTATTGAATGTGTCCAGAGTCTCAGTGCAATGCTAAGAGGATATGAGCTTTAGACCTTTGAGCTCCACTCAGTAAATGGCTTTAAATTTTCAAGATCTCCAGAAATTCTACATAAGCCCATGGAGATTTTGGTTTCTGCTCTTTTTTTTTCTGCAAAAGTTACCATACTTTTGTTTGCACTTCTGGAATTCAGATTTTTTTTTTTCGTGCACGTATTCACAACATGGAGGCTTGCATTACCCCTGCCAACATTAAGAACTGCGGTTTACGTTTCTCATAAGTTATTGAGTTCACCAATTCCTTTTCATCTCTGTACACAAGGATTCTATTGGAGAGTTTCATTTTTCCAGTTTAAAATTCAAAAATGTGTCAGTTTTCATAATCCATAATAAAATTTTCAGCTTTCAACCTACAATCATTCTGAATCTTACTGAATTTCTTATAATATAAAACCACACAGACATTCTGCAAAGTAAGTTTTTCCTTGAGCATAGACCTAAGTTTCTCTTATTCTCTTCTTATTGACTTTGAGATTGCGATAATTGGAAACCACGACGGTCACAAGCACAGCTGATAGAAGCTGAGGGATCGAGGCCCCTGCGGTGCAGGCGGCGCTCCAGCCTCTGAAGTCAGATGCTGGGGTTTGAAGACCAATTCACTACCGCTAATGACGGGGGAGGGGCATCACATTTCCTCTCTCAGTCGCAACTTCTTCTGTAAAATGACAATTACAATAGTGTCTGGATCATTTATTACAAGGAAATCATTTACCAGAACATGTAGCCCATCGAAAGCTCTCCATATATTTTGACTTCTATTAGCTGCAATCAACTTAGCACTGCTTTATGCTGGACTTGTGTACTTTAGGTAAGTTATATTCTGGCTGCACACTATCTTTCCAGGATCGATACTCATCTCACTAGTTTAGGTGATGCACTGTTTGCCAAGGGCACAAGAGATATGAAGGCTCCAGCCAGGGCTTGCTTCAGGTCTAGGCAGAAAGCCTCAGCATTTCCCATGCTTATGTCCACCCTCCAGAATAGAGAAATCCAAGAAACAAATCAAATCCCCAAACTAAAACCTTGCTATGGACATTCCAAAAACAGAAACCTGGAACTTTTTGCTGGTGAGAGGGAAAGTTAATCGAAAACCAAAGAAAAGTTTGAAAATGTCTCATATTCACCGGATTGTCAACTTTAGGGAAAGTTGCTGAGAATTCAGCTCGAATCCCCCTTTCCTTCCCCTTCAATCTTCTGCCTGAAAGTGCCAGGGTCAGAGCACATGAAGCAGGGACTGGCAACACGCCACCCCTGCAGGGCAGAATCCAGTGTTCACGCCATGCCCCACAGCGGCAGTGCCTGGGTAAACCGGAGGCTCTGTGTCTGTCTTCAGATCACGGTTTGGAGGATGGTGCTCCTGCCTTCCCCAGGGAAATGGCGATGCCTTGTGCTGCCCATGCCTGGCATTCCCCATAAACCAGACAGAGCCGACCACGTGGAGAGAGGAAATCAGGTTCTCAGCTTCATTGTCGTCTTCTGGATCCTCACTCTCAGCCCTTGACAGAAGTTCCTATTTCTCTGAGATAAAGATGCAATGAGAGGAGTCTTTGCACAGAGCTCACCCATCGCATACCGGCACATAAACAGAATCCCACTGGCACGTGTGTTTCTCAGACTGTCCCTAGGTAAATACCCCGGCTCCTTCCCTTACAGCGCAGCCCTCTGACTGTGTAGGATGCCACCCATTCAGAGCTGGCCATGGTTCCCCAGGAGCAGTCTTATCAACACTGCTTCCTGGTGAGGAGGAAAACTGGGGGCCAGACTGAGACTTGCTGTGGAGGGTGGGGACAGCCACCAGCTCCTGGGCCCTACTTCCAGGTCTGCTGTGGGTTATGTTGACACCCGCCCCCATGTCAGCTGAGTCCTCATTAAAGCAAAAGACCAACTTCTAAGCATCAGTCCCCTGTTGCCAAATATGGATTTAAGTTCATGTGTTATTTCCTCGTAGCTAGCTCAGTTGCAAGGGGAGAAAATATGCACAGATTTGCTAACTTGGGGAGCTCAGAAAGCAGCTTTACTAAGAAATTCCCCTTCCATTTCCTAATTCTTGAACCTGTATTTTTATTTCTTTGATCAAAATTTGTCATCGTGCTCTTTCCAAACCTTTCTTTGTTTCTTAGCCATCATCCAACTGCTTTTAAACCACACATGTTAAAGGTGATAAGTATATTTTCTATTGTATGTTTTATTACAATACGTCTTAAATGTGTTATGTAATAGATATAAAAATAAAGTTCCATTCATTTATAAACCATTCACCAGCATGCATGTGTGCTATATTGCCATAATAGAACATAATATATACCCTATAAACATATAAAAGCCTCATTCGCTTCCATCTCTGGTAGGAAGATGGTGATGGTGGAAGTCTGAACATTTCCTTGCCGTCTCTTGGAAACCTTCAGAAAAATAAGGTGAACAGCATCAAGATTCTCAAAGCTTTAGGAAACCTGGGAGAACATGCAAGAATCAAGCATTGCCTACCTGTGGCACTGTGGTAGAAGCCACCGGGCACACACTGGTGTGGGCAGGAAGGGCAGGGAGACGAGCACACGAGGGCATTAGACACCTGTGCTGACCAGAGGAGGGAAGCCTTCCAGAGGGAGGCAGACAGAGAGAGAGGCACAGGGTGTTCCAGGGGAGCCAGGAAACAGAGCTCAGAGACACCCCCCAAGAAGCCCCAGGACACCCCCAGAACCCGTCCTGTCTCTCTCCTGGGACTTCCCGTCCTCACTCTCTGCCTACCCCAGGGCAGGCAAAGTGGGTGAGAGCTCAGGAGAAATCCCTCCAAAATGGCTTTAGGATCAAAACCAAGTTTTAAAACTTCCGAAAATAATGAAATTGACAAAACTGTCTTTTACAGATGTAAGATATAAGTGAGTATGAGTTTGCTCAATGGGAACAAAATAATTGTTATCAGCCTATAAGAACGAAAGTGAAATATGGAAACACTGACTTCGAACATCAGACAATGCGAAGCAGAATACAGAAGACGTGGACAACACGCCAGAAAAATGCACCACGTTAGGGAACAGAAAGTTCCAGGAAAGAAATTCTTCTTCCCCAAGCTATTCAGAAAAAGAGTGTGCAAGTTTAAAATCACACTAAAATGCTTATTCTTCTTGTCAGTCTAGCAAAAACTCCCAAAACATTGCAGTGTAATCTGTCAAAGTAAACAGAAAATGTATAGCATGTATGATCCTGGTGAGAGTACAGATCATACAACTGTGGAGGACCCCGGCAGTTAAAAAAAAAAAGGAAGAAAAGAAAAAACAACAACAACACAGTATTGTTTGGTTTTTTCCAAGAATGCTGTCTTGAAACTTACTGCACATAAACAAATTTCCCACTAAAAAGCAAGGTGTCCACAGCTGCACTCCAAGCACACATGGTTATTCATTGCGACAATCTTTTTTATGCCAAAACCCTGTCACCAAGGGGACTCAATACTTAAAAAAGGAAAGTGATAAATTTCAATTGATCCAACTCTAAAACAGTTGCTCTTCAAAATATACTAGTGAAAAGTTGACAAGGCAAACCACAAACTGGAAAAAAATTTATTTGAAAGAACATTAATCTGAGAAAGGACTTGTATATAGAGTAAGCACCGTTACAAATTAATAATGCCTTGGAAGTCAGAGAAGTCTACCAATCACGGAACTGAAGGAAGGGCCACTGGTGAGCTTCTGGGACTCGTGCTTCCTAACGCACAGGGGAGACCTGAGCTCAGGAACAACTGGTTTAAGGGCAGAAATGGTAAAATGGAATAAAACCAAATAAAAAGTCCATAAAATTGGGGCCCTTAGGTTCTGGAGAGAAAGACCCTCTCTGAACCCCACTCCTAAGGCCATGGTGAGTGGGGAGGCTCGCCAAGACCCGTCAGTGAGCAAGACCGCCTGCAGGAGGTGCCAGGGCTCTCCCCACGCGGCCTGCTGTCCACACGCTCCAAGAGACTCTGCTCATCTGGAGAGGCAGAGGACTGAGGCCGCTGACAAGAAGGCGTCAAAGAAAAGACACTGTTCATTTTTGCCTCCTGACACAGAGCTGACGACTAGTAAAGAGCAAGCAAATCAGGAGGAGAGTGCATTGTGAGGGCATTCTGCTGTCAAACCCTGACACCGGTCAGCCTCGGTGAGGAGTGGACAGGAAGCTGCTCACTCGGGGTCACCCACACAGGGCTCGCCCTCGTCCCACGCCGACGGTGACCACAGAGGGAAACACACTGGATGCATGTACCAGAAGACCCCGGTGAGTGACAAGGAAGCTCCCCTCAGAGAGAGCCGGCCCTGTGAAGACCCCACCTCAGGCAAGGCCCTCCAGAGTCACGTGCAAGCAAGATGTGCTTGGTCCCCGTCAGGGCTTCTCTTTGGCAAAGTGCCTTTTTTCTTGTTACTGCTTGACCTTCACATGCTGGAGAGGGTTGGGCTCCAAAGATCATTGTCTTTTTCGGTCACTGTGAGAAAGGAACTGGACTCTCCAGAGCTGTGCTCATCCCTGTAAGATCCTCGGGCTTTGACCTGAGCACAGGGACTGCATGGGACTCTCTCCCTTGGGTAAAAGCAATTATAGTCGACTTATGGAGAGAAAAGCTGAAACACAGAGATTGTGGGGAGCCAACGAGCTGCAATATCACACCCATTTCCTGTCCTGTCTGGGCCTTTCCTGAACACAAGTGATCATTCCTATTGAAAACAGGGACAGTAAGCTGTGTGTCCTGGGTGCTCCCTTACTGTTCCCCCAAATCCAGCCAAGTTAAGGGGTCAATCAGATCTAGTCTGGGCCAGAAAAATCCAAATACATATTTCTTGAAGGACACTGCCTTTCTCTTCTACACACCAGGAACTAGGAAAAGTTAGTGTCATCTGCAAAGAGCTATTTGCATGTTCACCAGGACAGTTGCTCCTTGGGATGCTGATTATGTAAGCAAACTAAGCAAGCTAATGCTGGTGACATCACTAGGTCTTGGACTAACATATGGCCATGATTTGGATCTAAAATTGTTTCCTCATTGCTGTGTTAATGCACGAATACTCAGAGGTGGTTTAATCCATTTGTTTGATTAATCATTTCAATGGAATACTTGGTGGTAACTGTAGGCAGATCGGGTGGACTGGAGATCTGGGTCACTGGGGTGTGTCCTTGGGGATTCTGATTTGTCCCTGACTCCTTGCGTTCTCTCGGCTCCTGGTTGCCATGAGGTGAGCAACTTCCTTCCATCACTCCCTTTCACCTCACGCCCAGAGAAGTGGACTCACTGCCTGTGGACTGGCCTCTGAAACTGTGAGCCCCAAATAAATTTTTCTCCTCTAAGTTATTCTTATCGGGTATTTTGGTCACATCAACAGAAAGATGATTGACATAGACAAAAAACCCTCCTCTGAGTGGGTGGAAAGGTCAGGTGACACATGTCCAGCCGCTTGCACTGGACAAAACTCCATGGGGACAAGGACGAGAAGCTGTCAGCCTGTCAGCATTGAACCCTTCCTTGAGCAGTCTCTGATGTCTTTTAAACTCTCCCTGGTAAACCATAGGTCTTCCATACTGTCTCCTGGTACCATATTTGGCCTGTATGCAACCTACCCCACTGCCCTGGAACAACTGGCCTGTGGACAAGACAACACCCTTCATTTTTAATATCCCATGCTTTGATCTTTCTATGGGCCAGAGAGAAAAAAATGCATTGACCTTAGTAGATACATATGGAATATGGTGGAGCGTCCATCTGCCTAATTCTTGAGGGGCCAGCATGGAACAGAGCTTCTCTGGCCCTCTCCTTCCCTTTTCTTGGGTGTAGAACCATCCAAGATCACTTGACCAGGAAATGGGTTTGGGTTCTGTTGCAGTCATGCATTTGGGGCCAATTGTTTCAGGATGGTTACTACTATAACCGGTGTATCTTATGTCCCTCTGGTAACTCACTGTTCTGATACTGAATCTCAAAGCTCACCGTAATAAGCATTCACACTGCACATAAGCATACCCCATCCGACCGTTTCAGACACTCAAATGGCCTAGTATTTCTCACCATCACTGACAATGCTACAATAAGCATTTTAATCCATTATTACTTGTAAACCTATGGGAATTGTTTTTATAGGGCTAGTGGTGAAATGGACAAAATTGCTTTTGCTGGGACATACGCATTTTTAACTTAATTTTTCCTATATACGATGGAGTTGTTAATGGAAAAAATTGATTCCATTTAGAAAAGAAAATAGGCATAAAACTTTAGATAAAATAGCATGTTTTGGATGTTTCTATGAGTAAGGAGTGCCTGCATCTGCTTCCGTGGTCTCCCTTAATTTCCCACACACTTACTGGAGAAGCTCAGGACGCAGCCTCAGCCTGCTTCGTTTTCTGTGCTCACTCCCTAGGTGACAACCTGAAGTCTCATGGTTTTAAATACCATCATATGCTAAAAGCCCCAGGTGTGTGCATGCTCCGTCCTAGAGCCTCCCTTGAGTTCCCTGTCCTGTTCCTCCATTTGGCACATAACAGGCATTGAATGCTGATCTCTCCAAAACTCAAGTGACTTTTCGTGGTTCCAGACTTGGGTATATACTTAGGTGTATCTCTCAAAGATAGAATAATAGGACAACATTAACTTAAACAAAATATGTTTTTCTTTTTTGTGAAAACATGGAGAGTCTGGGACTGGCGTGTGGCTACACAATGACAGAGACGTTGGCACCTTCTTGCCTTCCCATCTTCTCACCCCTTTCATGTTGTCGCCCCTTCTATCCTGTCACTCCTTCTGCTCTTTCCATCTCTTGCTCTGCAAAGTCCAAATTGTGGCCACCACCTCATGGACCAAATCTTTCCCTTTGGAAAGAAGAAGGGATGAATAAGGATTTGTATTCTCCTCCTGGTCTCTAAAAATGCATGCCAAAAATTCCACATGATGTGGAGGTCTCTGAGAAAATATAAATATACTACTCCAAGCCTAAGTTCTGAAGAATTTGAGAAACAACTCAAAGAGTTTCAGGTAAAAACCTCTCACAACTTTCATGTCTTAGAAAAGTCTGGTTGTATGTCTGCTGGTCAGGTAATCACAGACCACCTTGGCCCTTCATACCAGACCAGAAGCAGATCCCCGAAAGAGGACAGTGGTCACTTCCCCTGTGAACAACTTATTCCAAAAGGGAGGAAAGTTACAGTTGAGACACACGGGTACGGCTATTTTTTACAAAGTTAACGACCAAGTAAAGCTCCGTGCCTGTCAGAGACTCAGAAGCCAGTCTTGTGCTTTCCATAAACCCCTTCTTGAAAAGGCCAGAAAGGGCTCAATCCTTCATCTTTAACACACAATCCTGCACTCACCTTATTAAACAGAACGGGGTCGGTCACAGGGTCATCACTAGCTGCCTATTCAAGTTGACCTTGTGCTCAGCTAAAATTCGGAGGTTATATTCCCAATGAAGGTGAAATCATAGTTCTTTGTGGCACAAAGTAGTTTTCTTGCAATCTTCGTCCTCTCTGGTCACTTGGATATCCTTGTGTATGTGTCTGGTACCCACTGCTCCCCCAAAAACATGGCCCCATGGTACCATCCAGTTGCTCTACTCACCAGTCAAGTTCAGGGTGAGAGACACACAGCCCCCTTGGCAGGTCGGGGTGTAAGTCATTGTCATCTGGCATCAGTGAGAGGGGTACATGTCAGCTGCCCAACAGACCCAACATGAATGGGAGAGGGAGGAGGAGGGTGTGCAAAACAGGGAGGAGGGACATGCTGCCGGCCATGGACCAGAGCCACTTGAGATCCCGTAGGGCAGGGATTCTATCTCTCACTGCCCCGTGGACGAGGTCTTTCACTGGTCATTGCTTCCCTTGTCCTGGACACAGACTCCCTCCTTCCCTTCATGGCTTCTGATGGTGCGCCCTGGAAGTTCTTTTCCCACGTTGCTATGTCCCCCAGATCTCATGTGTGAGATGATGCAGGGATTTTTAGAGGGGAAGTGACTAGACTATGAGAGCCATAGCCTGATTGGTGGATCAATCAACTTGATGGATTGATGATTTAAATGGATTCCCCTGTGGTGACACTAGGCAGGGGGTGTGACTGGAGGGAGTCGGTCACTGGGGCATGCCCTTGGGGATTATATCTTGTCCCTGGCTCCTTGCCCTCAAGCTCTCTCTGCTGCCTGCTTCCTGGCTGCCATGAGCTGAAAAGCTTCCCTCCGCCAAGACCTTCTGCCATGACTGGGCTCGGAGTGATGGATCTGGCCGTCCATGGACCTCAAACCAAAGTAAACTTCCCTTCTCCATTTTGTTCTTGTCAGGTCTTTTGACCACAGCAATGAAAATCGGACTAAAACACAGCCACAAGAGAGGTGAGCTCTGGGGAGTTCCATTTTGGAGTGGGGTACAGAATTATCACCCTCTTACTGGCTGTTGCAGTTTCTTTTTAAATTTTTTTTTTTTAAAGAGAGAGAGAGAAAGAGAGAGAGAGAATTTTTTTTTAATATTTAGTTTTCGGCGGACACAGCATCTTTGTTTGTATGTGGTGCTGAGGATCGAACCTGGGCCGCACGCATGCCAGGCGAGCGCGCTACCGCTTAAGCCACATCCCCAGCCCGGCTGTTGCAGTTTCAAGATTTGGGGTTCTAGATTGTCCTAGGGGATGACTGACACAAGCCATTGGAAGACAAATGCCCGGTTTCTTGGCAATCCCATTGCCTCTAAGATCAGTGGGAGCTAGTCTGTTTGCTCCTAGGCAGTCCTTTCCTGAGGGTGCTACCCAGAGTTTCTGTCTTGACATTTTGTTCACCAGAAAAGACTTGGATCTTCTTCCTGTAGATCTCCATTCTGCCCAATTTTCAGTCTCCAAATTGAATGGCAGTTTCTTGGGACTGTCTAGAACAATGACCAGGCAAGAAGCACTCCTTTAGCCCTAACACCGGCAGTGTGTCTGCCGCCTGTATGTCAGGAACATAGTCAAAGCAGGTACTCAAGCCACGGTTGGTAGCACTGTCTAGGATGTTGTTACAGGTGACATCTTTACCCTATCAGGTTCCAAGTTACAGGCAGAACTTACTTCCAAACCTACATTGAATACCCTCCTGCCCCCGCCTACAACTCCCTGCTCCCTTCCTCCCCTTCCTTGCCTACATTTTGCCACAGTCTCTAACGCCATCTGGCAGACCATGTTTTACTTTTAAGTCTGCTTACTTTCTGTTGGAATGGCAGCTCCAGGAGACTGTCACTTTGCTTTATGTGATGCTGTAATCCCAGGGTCGAGCTGAGTGTACCAGGCACTCTGTGCAAATGAGTAGAACAATACCCGGGCCTGGGCTCCTGGCCTGCTGAGGGACTTAAGATAACGCACTCTCTTCCATCTCTGTGTTTTGACCCACAGCAGCCCACAGGCTCTGGGAATCCCTGGGGGTTCTCAGAAGCCCCTCCTCTCACCAGACATGCCCCCCACAGTGTCAGCACACCTGTGCCACCTCTGCTGAAAATGTCTGCTTGCACAGAGACCATGTTGGAAGCCGCGAACCAGCACTTACTCTCCAAGTCCTTCCTTTCTAGAACCCACTGATTGACCTCATGCTCCACGCTACTCACCATCAAGAGCTTTGAGAAAAACTCTTTAAGACCCACAAAACTCTGGAATCCAGACAGGAGGGGTGAACCACTGTAACATGTTACAATGTAAGAATGGCCAAGGAGCTCATCAGAGGGAAGGCAACTCTCTGTGCTTGGCGAGAGGAAGGGAAATCAGGAGCAGGTTTCCACAGAGAAGCAGTGGTCAGCAGGCCACGGTGTTCTCTAGGAGCCACCGCCATCCCAGCCCTGGGCCCCCTGGATCACAACTCAGTGACCAGAGTCCCGCTCCTCAGGCTGACAGACACCCTTGTCTGCCCGGCCCCTCTCCCAATCCATGTCCCCCATCCACAGGCAGCAGATTCCCACCTGTCTCCTAAACTCTGCTCCACACACATCTTTCATTTCATCATAAACCCAACAGGTGGATTTTATTCGGTATAAACAGTCATCATTAGGTGGAAAGTAACTTCTCCAGGTGTATCGCTATTGTCACTCCTATGGAAAGTAGGAAATAATTTGAGGCTGGTACTGAATTACCACAGGTGGGAAGCAGAGACTGCTTGTGCCTGGAGAAGCTGCTCGGTCCTCAGTTCCCAAAGCCTCACGGTGGTGGAGATCTGGGCTGTGGGCCATCCTGACCTGCTTACTCTAAGTCCCTACAGCTGGTGTCTGCATCCGGGAAGGCTGGTAAAGACAGCTGAAGGACCTTAGCCACAAAGCCCCAATACACGCTTGGCTCGTTCTAGGACAGCGGTTTCTGAGTGGGGAATTGTGATGATCTGAGAAAAACTAATTTCTCCCCTCTCCCTAATTGATAACACACGGCCTCAATTATAGGGACTCGGGGGTGTCATTTTAAAATTCACATATCTTTCTGCACAAAAACTAATGGTCCATTGAGTCAGGAGATCTGCATGTGACGGTAGCTGGTACCAGATGTTACAGAGGGAAGCAGAAAGCCCCCATGATGGAACTAACCATAAAGAGCCCCAGCGAGGGAGAGATCCCGTCTGACCCCAGGTGCAGATCAATCACAGGTCTCCAAGCAAAGGGATCATCAGTGCTGGCAAAATTCCACATTGGCCAGGGCTGTTGTGGACACAGTTTCTCCTTACGAATTAAGCTGAATGCATTATGAACAGTTGGTAACTATTAACAGTTACTGCACTCTTCAACAGTCTTTAACAATTTTCCTCTACTCCTACCATGTTAATGATGTGTTAATCACTGCCTAAACAAGGCAAGTTAATGAGATGTCTTAATGTTCCAGTACAGATGGAGATATGGGGATATTCAAAATATAATGACAGAACAACAAATTTAAAAGAGATGTTTTCTTAGATACTCTAATAATGATAATCCCAGAATGTTCAAGGGGAAATTTTAAGAATAAGTTTAGAATGAAAATAGAAGAAATATATGCAGAATAGTATCTAGGTACCTCACAGTAGTGCCGATAAAATCAGAATGGGGAAGGTAGTGGACAAGCTAAATTAGATAGAAAATTTCATATAATCAATTTTGGTGGCCATTGAAATTAATTTTATGAAATATATTTATAAAAAAAGTCACAAAGATGCACACAACAGGATTCAGTCTATATTGTAGTGTGTGGACCTAAATGTGTAACACACTTTTCTGCACAATTCTGGGAGAACATCACACCATTCATAGAGGTTATCTATCAAGGGAAGATTGTGTATTATGTTTTCCTCTTTCTCTTTTTTTGCCTGTGAAAGAAGATGTACGAAACGTTGCATTCCGGGAAATACAAGATACTGTACAAAATAAATACCAATACTACAATTGTTTAAAACAAAGTCTCCTTCCAAAAAGAAGCAGGCAGTGTCTTCCGCAGTTCCCTCTGGATGACTCAAGACAGGCAAGAATTTTCCACAAGATCTTTAAAAAAAACCTCCAAGAGAGAACAATAGAGAAACCACGGAGAAGCTGGCGGCCAGGCCGGGCCTCTGGGCTTCTGCCCGGGTCCAGGACAAGTGTCAGGGTGCCCGCTGGGACTCGGAGCTCAGCTCCACCTGCACAGCCACGCTTCCTTCCCAACACAGAAAGCCTGTCCTCAGGCTTCCCAATCTCACCCCGTCCAGGGAAGACATGCAATTCAGGCAAGGGATTACTTCCTCTCTTGATTTTTGTTTTGAGGGAGATCAATGATCAGAAACCAATGGAGAGGCCATTATTAATGATCAAATAAACAGAATATAATTGTTGTTTCTTATTTTCATCCTTCCCTACCAGCTACCACCATAGGTTATGGGATGATCTACCCAAATTCCATATTACTCTGTCTCTCTGTGGGTCACTTTCAACAGCCACAGTGTTCCTGGGACAGGGAGAACACATAAAGACAGACCTTTCCCTCTTCCAGTTCAGCTCAGAATTGACTTCTGTGAAGCTCTGATGCTGTCCAGGTTTGACCATTTGATTTTATGTCAGAATATTTACCCTCATTTTGATTTTCACATTAATTCCTATTCAAGGTTTTGGTTTTCCTGCTCTTCCATTCCATATTTCAGGTTTTATGCCCCTCAGATTCTTTGGTTAGAAATAAGGAATGGGGAGTCTAAAGTCCTGGTACCAAATCTCAGATTTTCCCTAGTTGAGCCCTGTTACCTTGGGCAGATGCTCAATCTTTCTTACTCTCAGTTTTCTTATCTGAGAAAGGCAGATGAAGGTCCTTCCTTTACGGACCCTTGTGGAGCCGCATCCTGCCATGCCCAGAGTGACAAAATCTTCATTGATGGCGTCCACCCTGATGTGGACAGCTGTCAGAATCCCTGGGGTTCTCTTCATAAAACTTGTCTTCACTCTTCGGTGAGCCACTTCTAAGGCTGTCTATGACTGTCCTTAGGAACAGACACCTCTGTGAACATGTCAGGAGCCGCCACTGAGCATGGGAGCGGAGACGACTGTGCGTTCCTGCGTGAGCCCATGATCTTCCCAAGAAGCAGAGGCAGCGTAGCCGTGTGGACTTGCCATCACTTCACTTGCCCCTCTTGCTGTAGGCCAATGGGTTGGACCTCTGGCCACAGACACAGCCAGGGCAAGGACAGGGACTGGACACCTATCTCTCCCCCGGAAACCCTCAAAGACATGACCCAATCTCTGCTCGCCACACAGTGCTGTGGTTAAAGAGGCGAGAAGCAGTTTGCGTGTTAATAGGACCAGCCTAGCTTGGCTTGCTCTCTTCCCCACTTTTCTCTTTTTATAAACAGTTTGGAAAGCTTCCCGGCTGCTAATCTCCATGCCCTTCCAAACAGCATCTGCAGGGCTGAAGAAACGGGAGGCATTTGAGGGAGAACTGAATGTGATAGCGGGGATGGGGTTTCCCTTTCAGTCAGTCAGTGGATTCCTCTGTGTCTGTTCAGAGAGGAAAGATCCTCCCCTTACTGAGCTCCAGGAAATGCAAATCACACCTTCTCCTGTCTGCAGTCAGAGGGGCGGCTCTGTGCACTACTGAGGGTGTGCCTGTCCTGGTGCTGCACAGCAGCGCTGGCTAAGAGGGACTCAGTCAGCCCCAGTCAAGGAGAGGCTCTCCTGCCCGCCACTGCTCCCATTTCACCCCTCTCCAGATGTTTGCTCTGCGCCATGTAAGGGGAGGTGCTGGGCTTAGAGGAGCTGGAGGAGGGGACACTGTGTGACACGCGCATGTCAGTCCTCTGTTCTATGCAGTTCTATTTCTAGACAGTGAGGAGGAGTCCCAATGGGAGAAGCGGTGCCAAGAGCCAAGATCCAGCGCTCAGCCATGGTAGGCGCAGAAGAGCAGAGCTCCCAGCAAAGACGCCCTTTAGCCATGTCTCAAGCAGGAAAAATGAATCATTTCAGGAGAGAAAAGGGTGTGAATTTTCAAGTGACATATGCATAGAAGTTGGAATCATGCAACTGAAGGCTGCAGGTTGGAGGGGACAAAGCTGGGCTGCCAACCTCCTGAGTTAGGAAGAATCAGGACAGGAGAAACACATTAACCATATGCCCTCAAAATAGGTGTTTGTACTTCTCTTTATTCTTCTGGCTTGGGTACTGTCAAGAGTTTATTATGTTTCCCTCCAAAGAAATGTGGATGTCTTGACGCCAGGTTTCTCTGAACCTGGGCTTATTTGGAAACAGGGTCCTCCAAGATGTACCTGAGTTCCAACAAGGTCATACCAGGAGCAGGAGAGTCCTAATGCAGAATGAGCAGGTCACTTTAGGAACAGGACACACACAGGGAGAAGATGGCCATGTGACAACAGGGACAGACTGACAGGAGGCAGCAGCAAGCCAAGAAATGCCCAAGGTCCCCTGGCTACCTTGAAAAGCTTAGAGAGGACAGGAAGGTTCTCCTGGGGTCTCAGGAGGATCACAGTCCGTCCACACCTTGCTCATGGACTTCTGGCCCCTAGGACTGTGAAAGACGTCTTCCGTGCCTTGAAGTCACTCAGTTGGTATCCTCTGTGAGGGATCTGCTGGCCCTTGACTTGGCTCCAGAGCCCAGTGATCCCCAGTCTGGGTGGGAATCTCCATTCCATTTGTGTAAACCTCAGGGTCACAATGTTCCCTTGCCACTAGCATTCTCTTTCCTGTGAATTTGTTTGTGCAAACAGCAGAACCTGACCCCCATGCATTTGGAAGGGCTCTGCCTGGCACACTTGAAGAATCTTAAGAAACAGATGGGGTCAAGGGAGCCTGGCAGGGCAAGCACAGTCCTCTGAGCCATCCATTGAGAATGTCGGGGCCTCACCCTGAGGACTGGCCTGACAGCTCTGTGGCTGCTCTCAGCCTGGATGTCTCCCTCCACCTCGACACCCCTACCCCTACTTCCCTGGAAACAGATGTCTCAGCCACTGTCTCACTCTTTGACCAGGATGCACCCTGCAGGCCCAACACTGACCATAAGCAATGATCCGAGTGGCCAAGCCCAGCCAGAACCCGGACCACCGTCTCATTTCCCTGCTCAACTACCAGGAGCAGGGAACAGAGCCCCCCACTTCCAGGCAGAAGGGAGGGCAGAACATGCCCCAGGCCCTCTCTACCAGTTTCTTGAAAGCTGCCAGCCTCACCAACCAGGAACTTGTCCTCACACTCCACGCCACCCTGTCAGTGTCCCGTGAAAGTCTACTCCAATATTGATTGCTGAAGCCCAGAGGTCTGTCCGGCCAGCCTAGTCTGCAGGGCAGGAAAGTGCCAGCATGTCAGGGCACTCACTGGGTCAGGAGCTCAGGAGCCTGAGTCTAGATCCCAGCCCAGAGTCTCTTTCCTGCCCCCAGGGGCAGCAAGTTGCTCCTGGCCTGAGAGGCTGATGCGACTGCTTCAGGGCTACGGTACTCCTGCAGGGAGGTGGCCACTACGGGAGCAGCTGGGCTAAAGAAAACCCACTAGATGGCCTTCAGAGACAAACACAACCCCACAGCCAGGGCTCACAGATTCTGGATTTTGCTTAGAGCACAATTTATACTGGTCTCTTCCTTCTGAATGTGATCTCAGCCTTTTCTGCCTAATTCTAATGGACATATTTGGAAAGACACCTGAGACCAGGTCTTGTTACAGGATTGTGGACATTTCCAGGAGTGTGTGGTGAAGCTTATACCAAATACCGAAGAAACCCTTTGTTAGGAGCCAGCTACAACCTGGCCTTGCAGAGCCGTGCTGTGATGAGGGTCAGTGTTCAGGCGACGGCCCCGCTGCAGCTCCAAGAAGCCCCTCATGATCCGGGAGACTCTGAGGTGGGGGAGTGGCCCCACAGGGCTCCGGTGCCAAGGTGGTCCAGGGTGGGAGCATGGCTTCTGCTGACCAGTTGCAGCAGAGTTGACAGAGTCCTTCTGCTCTGTGTCCCAGCCGGGCTCCCGGAGATGACTCTGCAGAAGCCAAGACAGAGGGACCTGTTTTATTGCTTTTCTCACTGGTTTGATCAAAAGACCTGAAAAAATAATTTCAGAGGAGGAACAGTTTACCCAGCACTCACGGTTTCAGAGGTCTCGGTATGTAGACCGCTGGCTCCACAGCTCTGGGCCCTGGGTGAGGCGGAACATCATGGGGGACGAGTGTGGCAGAGGAAAGCCTCTCAGGACATGCACCTAGAGGCACAGAGAGAGTCAGCGCCACTCTCCAGGGATAAAATATGCACCCAGGAACTCACCCCCAGACCCCCTCCTCCAGCACACCCCGCTGCCTTTGGTGGCCACCCTGTGAATTCCTATCAGGTGATTAACACACTGATTTGGAAAACCTCATAGGTCAGTGGGGGACACTTACATTGAAACTGAAATTTGAAAGCACAAATGAGTCACTGTGGGCGGTACTTTGTAAATTTGTCATCTACCTGCTGGTAAAACGTAGCTCTTCACCCATCTCTACCATGTCTGTGAGCCAAGCAAACTCAGGGAGGCCAGAGCCCTCAGACGGGTCAACAAAAGGTCGCATAAGTATCTCAATAGAAAGGTGGGCCTCTAAATAACAGCAAGTGATGAAATGAATCGAGAAGATGACAACTCCAGATGAGTCATTATAATACATGGAAATACATTTAAATACTGTGAAAAGACTGGTTCTGTTCTCAGAGTGGTGTTGCTGTGTCCTTTCATGGGTACCTGCCAAAAGAGGAGCGCTGCATCTGGGTGAACTTCTCCTTGTCTCTCTTCCTGCCTTAGGAGCTTCTAAAAACCTCCAGCCGCGCCTGATGCTCCTGCGGCACGTTTTGAGGACCCTTGCCTTCTATGGTTCACTCAGGGAGGCTCAGTTCATACTTAATGGGAAGCCCAAATTCTGCCATAAATAGTTCACAGCATTCGGAGGGTTTATGGACACCTTTAAATGCAAGGCTTCTGTCCCCACCAACCCCTGCCCAGGGCCCCCTTTGTAAATGTCCTGTGCAGCTTTCACTGTACAATTGGAATTCATTCAGAAAACCCATTGCTGGTTTTGTTCGTATGCTGACCTTCTGGTTCAGTTGGATTCCTGGGGGACTCTGAAGTGTCCTCCGGGTGAGCCCACCCCGCTCCCTGCATGCCCCTCTGAGCTACGTCACAAGGACACTGCAGCAGGCAGGTATTAGGAATGTGGACGATGGCTTCTGAAAATATACGTGCATATTTTGCTCCCCAAAATATCTGAGTGTATCTGTGTGCTGTATGTGGGAGCAGGAGCCCATTAAGAAAGCATCACATTTATGAGGAGAATGACTTCCACCCCAGTTCTTTAGTGCCGGAGACCCTCCTCTGGTTCCTTTTGCATCAAGAGCCCTTCAGTGTGCCCGAGATCTGCTGGTGTAGACACGCCCCGTCTTGTCGTCAGCAGGAACGCAGAGGAAATGCATGAACACTTTACCTGAAGTAGGATTCTACACAATGGCACCGTTTTAAAATGTAAGGGAAACAGATGAAGATACAAAACTCCTTAAAAGAAACAAGACTCAAGACAAACTGGGATTTAATACTGCTCGCAGCCGTCCCCTTTCCATACCAGCTCAGTGATGAGATCAGAACGTAAATCTGGTGACATGGATCCGAAAATCCCATGCTGTCTGGCGCGGCTGGAATTTAAAAACACAAGCAAAAACCCAAACCTCTGAGATTCAGTTTGGCATTAGGATGGTGAAATAGCATGAGTAATGGATGGCCAGAAAGATTAATGCTTCTCTCTTTTGCAAGACCACCAAATACACTGATGACTTCTATGTAGGACTGGCCCGTTCTGGTGGATAATTCACAACATTAATATATGGACCAGGTTCATCCAAGCAGCCACATTCAGTATAGGAATAATCCCCGAGGGGCAGGTATTCTGAGGCATCCCCTTTTCTCCTGTTGCTTTAACAGTGACACCAAAGGAAGGGGAACAGAGACAGATGCAGAAAACACAGGGAGGACGCCCTGAGTCTCTGAATTCAGGAAAAGTGACTCCGTCCACAATGCCTGGGACAGAACCCAAAGATAAATCACAAGACAATGAAGCCTTATTGTCTGTTATTCGGTGTCCCTCACTGAATATGTGCAGTGTTTCTGATGGATATATTCTTGGGGACTTTTTGGGATAAAGAGAATGGTGTAAGTGAGGACTTCCCTGGCAGAAATATGATCCAGGGTGTTCATGCTGGGATCCTGTGTCTCTGCACTTAACTCATGCCCAGGTCCCTGGAGGGCGCAGATGCAGCCCTGTGGGTTTTTCTGCTGGGCCCTGAGAGCTCTTGAGGATTTACATTAGTAAGACAAATGGCTAATTCACCACAGCCAAATGCTGCACATCTCATGATTAAAGACAAGCCTTCCCAGACTGGGCTTCATTTATTTCTCCTGTGGTGAAATATGTGTGGATTTATATGTTTTTCATTCCTACATAAATGCAAGCAGTTTATAAAATGCTGGAGGAATTATCAGAGTTAAAATCTCCCACCCCAAGTCCACAAAAGGAACTTTCCTTTTATTTCTTTTCTCATAAAAGCACAAGCCACTGTCTAATGATTTAATGACAAAATCCATTTAATTACCTGTTTTAAAAAGTGAACTGAATAAAATTTAGCACATCTACTCATTAATTTGGTTGGAATTAAATCTTTGGTTTCTGAAAGTCAAGGCTGCTCTAGACACTTGTCCCAGATCTTGAGTATTGATTCTGACGACATCAGATTGCAACGCCAACTGTGTTACCATTTCAGTTCACATCAGCTATGTATTTCCCCGGTTGATTATTTGTTTTTCCACCTATTTCCCCAATACGAAAGTGTCTACCACATGCTAGCCAGCACTGAGGACCTGGGGATGCAGTGGGAGACAAAGCCCTGGTGCCCAGGAGCTACTGAAAGGCAGCCTCCAGGAGGGCCCCTGGGGGTTTCTGCAAACTGCTGCTCAGCCCCTGTGTAATTCCTCCCCTCTCAGTGGGTGCAGAGTACACCTAGTGAGAATTTGGCAAAAATTAAGAGGCGACACTTCCAAGATTAGGTTAGCAGGAGACAGGGGGTTTCATTTTTAGAGACTTCTGGTCCTCTTTGTCTCGTTTGCTCTGCATGAAGACACCAGCCATGTTGTGAGGCCCTCATGGGAACAAACAGATGTCCTGGATGATGGTCCACGAGGACCCAGCCAATGCGTGGCTTGGAGGCAGGACTCCCAGGTTGGCCTGAGGAGGCTGCAGCCCTGACCAGCCTCAGCTGAGCTCCTCCCAGGCCCTCCCCGCAGTAACTGGAGGCATCAGTGTTGTGTAGGGCTCAGGTCCTGGGGCGGTGTGCCACACAGCAGCAGGTGACAGACGTGCTTGCTGTTGGCAGGGCCAGATAATGGACAACTCCACATGTGTTTAACATGGTGTCAGATGGATCTGACTGCTTCTGGGTTTTTTCCTATTGCTGGTGATCATGGGCTTCTTGGTAGCATTTCCTCCATGTTTTTTGGACTGCAAGGGTAACCTCTCCAATCTGTGAGCCCGCAGCAGTTTCCATTAAATTTGAGAACATCCTCACCATTATTTCTTCAAATGTGTTTACTCATATTGTAATTTTCATCTGTGGAAGTGTGATTGGGGTCTCTTTATACCTTTCGGGTCTTCTCTAGACTCTTTGAACATATGGAAATGGAGGGACATACTTTTAATGTAATGCTCCTCTCTCTATCAGAGTTGGTCAGTTTCGACTGAGCGAGTGAGTGAGAGTTGGATCTAACTCATGATACGCCGTTTCCCTCTCTCTTTGAGGCCCTGGAGCTTCTTGCCGGGTGCCAGGGTTTGTAGATTTAATTTGTTGATTTGTTTTTTATTCCTACAAATGTCCTGAACCCTTTTCTGGAATGCGGTTCAGTTACTCAGAAACACTCCTTTTCCTTTTAGTCGTTTTGTTTTTCTCGGGCATTAGTGTGGCAGGGCTTAGGCTACCGCAAATTTTGCCCCACGGCTGCAGCCTGACCATGGGGTTTGCCAGTCCACTCTGTGGACAGAGGCCTTTCTCAGCACTGTTATGGCTGGTCCTTCAGGGTGGCTCTTACCCTGGCCTCAAGCAGCTTCCTTGAAAGCGCCCGTGACGGGGAGTGGGCTGACTGCTCCAAGGTAGCCCTCTGAACTGCAGCCTCCTCCTCCTGTGCTCTTCCTGGGAACTCCTGCTGCCGTGGCTGGGAAACTCTGGGGTACCCCACTCTGTCTTCTCTGCCCAGGTGTCTGTGGGCCCAGCCTGGGTGCCGCCCTGCTCAGTGGTCTGTGGACTCCCTCAAGGCAGGAGAAGCCAATTACTCAACCCCAGAGCTCACTCCCCTCGATTCCCCTGTCTTTGGGATGGCTGCCTTCTCAGCAGATACCCCGTATTGTGTTGTGTCTGCTGGGGGTCATCTCTGGTGGAAGGATGAATATGGCCCCTGTCTGCACCTCACTCAGGAGGACAAGGGCATGTTCAAGTTTATGTTCAGCTGCTTTGTGTTGTTGTTGTTGAGATATGGCGGTGCATTTCCACTCAGGTGTAAAGGTGACTCTGAGAGACGGCAAGCACCCTTTACCTGGTTTTTCCCACTGCTGACATCTTGTATGACATTGGACCACATCAGATCCCGGAGGTGACATCAGTGAAGTCAGGATGCACAATGTTTCCATCACCACAACGACCGCTCATGTTGCCCCTCTGCAACTGCATGGCCCCCGTCCCCTCCCTCACCCTGTACAGACACTGAGCTGCTCAGTTTACGTAATTTTGTCATTTAAGGTATGTTATAGAGGATCATAGTGTGTGAACCTTGCTGTCTTCCATGGCTGAGAAGTGTTTGGCTGCATGGGTCTACCTCAACCTGTATAGCTTTTCACTCACTGAAGATATCTGGCTGCTCCCAGCTTGGGGAATGACCAATGGGTGTTATATTTTTAATTTCAGCATCCACAGACTACTGCTAGTATATAGAACTACAATCGAGTTTTGTGTATTTATCGCACATCTTGGATCCTGAATGTCAAAGAGCTCTTCTGGTACTAGTGTTAAATTTTAGGCTTATTGGGATTACTATACAAAGATGATCATGGAATCAACAAATAGGAGAGCTTTATTTATTCTTTCAGATCTGCATGCCTTTTACTTCTTTTTCTTGCTTTCTTGCACTGGCTGGAACTTCCAGTACTAAGTTGAACAGAAGTAGCCAGAGTGGGCGTGTGTGCCTTGCCTCAGATCTTGGGAGAACGGAATTCAGTGATTCCTAATGAAGCATAATGTTAGCTACAGTTGGTTTGTAATTATTTTTAGTCAAGTTGAGGAAATCCCTCTTTGCCTACTTTTCTTAGCTTTTTTAAAATCATGCCTGTTTAATTGTGAGTTTAATTGTGTGTTTGTCTATTTTGTTTTTGCAATCCAATCAGATTTGGCTGAAGTTCTTTGCAGCTCTTCTGTCTGATGGACAATGGCCAGGGTTTTAAGGTCTTCCTGGTGGATCGACACTCTTCTCGTCACATGTCCAGCACCTGCTTCCTTCCTCCCTTGTCCTTACTTCCTTTATAGAGAGAGAACCACGTAGGCCATTCTTTTAGGCCAGGTCTTCTGACAAGGAACAAAAATCCCTTCAATTTATTTCAACTGAGAACGTTTGGAACATCCTCTTGCAGGATACTTTCACTGGGTATCGAATTCTAAATCCCATTTCTTTTCTTCTGGCCTTTGAAAGTCGTGCCATTTCCTCTGGCTCGCAGGGCTTCTGATAGGAGTGTGCTGACACATGACTTGCACTCTCCTGGGCCTGAGGAGTCCTTCCTCTCCCTGCCTTCAAGACTCTTTTCTTTCGTCTTCAGTATTTGCCAGGATGAGTCTTGGTGTAGGTTGATTTATTGACTGGAGTTTATCCTGTTTATGTTTCACTTCTGCATCAGGGTTTTATGTCTTTCACTACATTTGAGAAGTTTCCAGTAACTATATTTCAAGTGTTTTCCCACCTCCACTCATTTTCTCTTCTCCTTTGGGATTTTGAGAACAGAGACGTCTATTTTGTTATAGACACACAGGTCCTTGATGCCTTACAACTTTCCTTTTCCTCAACCTATTTCCTCTGTGCTGTTCAGATTGAGTTAATTCTGGTGCTCTAACTTGAAGTTCACGGTTTCTTCCCTTGGTCTTCTTGTTATAGAGACTGAATTGTTGTGTCCCCCTGTTAAGCTCTAACCCACTGTAGTAGTTCTTGGATCTGTGCCTTCTAAGAAGTGATCAATGTGAATGAAATTATAAGAGTAGGAGATCTTGTAGAATCAGTGTTCTTGTAAGAAGAGACACCAGAGAATTAACGCTTGAGTCTGCTCTTTCTCTTTCTTTTCCTCCCTCCTTTTTTCCCTCCCTCCCTGCCATCATGCACAAACGAGGAGAGGCCATATGAGGACATGGAGAGAGCAGCCATCTACAAGCCAGGAAGAGAGCCCTCATCAATAACCAAACGGGCCAGAGTTTCAGTCCTGGACTGCTTAATCTCCATAACTGTGACTTAAGCTCTGTTGTTTAAAGACAACCGGGACATAGTATTTGGCCGTGACAACTTAATCAGATAGACTTTAGTTCTAAACAGTGGGATGCCACTGTCACCGATACTTGAGAATGCAGAGACAGCTTTGGAACTGGATAATGGGTGGAGACTGAAAGTTTTGAGGTGCATGCTGGAAAATACCTTGATTTCCATGAAGGACTGTTTGCAGAAATGTGGACATTGAAGGTGATTCTGATGAGAACACAGATAGAAAATAGTACAGTTGGCCTCCATCCCTTTGTGGATTTATAATCATTGGGAATTGAATGTTGGCAGGAAGATGGTTGGCACTGCACTAAGTAGCTAAGGACTTAAATAGAAAGGAAGAGCAGGTCATTGGAAACTGGAGTAAGGGTGACTCTAGTTATAAATTGAAAAGTTACTTGGATGACCATGTCCTAGTATTCTGTTAAAGGTAGAACTTGCAAGTGGTAGAACAGGATATTTAGTTGGGGAGATTTCTCAACAAAACTTTGAAGAGCATCTTAGGTTTTCTTACCACTTATAGTAATTTGTGAAGGGGGAGATAAATTGAAAGAAGCATTTAAAAAAAAAAAGAAAAAGGAACCAGAACTTGAAGATTAGGGAAGTCCTAGGCCTATTTATATTGAAAAAAAAGGG
>NW_025999983.1:3629404-3722612 GCF_001458135.2 Marmota marmota marmota | reverse complement strand
GTGGGGGGGGGTAGGTGTGTGGGGGGCTCTTCTGATGAGAACACTAAGGGAATGGACCAGGAAGTATGTGATAAGAACATTGATATGAGGGTAAACTGAAAGTTTGATCAATCGTTTAAGCATAGTCTAGGAACACAGATGGGATTATCCTGTATAGACATAGCAGCTTGAACAAACGGGAAAACAGAAAGTGAGGCAAGTAAGAGGAAGTGGATGTGCCCTGGAGTTGTGTCGCATAGAACCAGAGAACCGCTGTACTGTGGTCATGCTGAGTCCCTCAAGGAAAGGAGAGGAGGACCCCCACAGTTAATCAGAGGCCACTGGGGTGGTCTCCGAAGTTTCAAAGGATGGGACACCACCTCACTTTCCACAGGATGTCTGCTCCCATTCAGGGTCTGGGGAATTGCATCAGCCAACAGAGTCATAGGGAAAACCATCCCACAGTGGGAGGGGCAGTGGGACTGCCGTCTCCAAGAGCCTGGAAGGAGGATCATCCACCCAAACGTTACGGTTGACTCCTGAGGTTTGACTTGACAGGTTGGGATGTGCCTGGGACTCCATTCTTTATTCCTTTTCTCTCTTTTGGAATGGAGGAGCCTATGCTCTGCATGTATAATCATCGTGGTTTTGAAATGCATGACTTTTCCAGCTTCATGGGTTCACAGCTGGAGAGGAACTTTTCCTCCTGAGGAATTCTAACTTTGATCTCTTCCAATCTGGATTAGATGATATACAGATAAGATTTTGGACTTTACACTTTAAGGCTAATATGGAATAAGTTAAAACATCAGGGGCTATTGGGACAGTATTTTACACAAAAAAAGAATGTAGATTTGGGGGTGTCAGAGGTAGAATACTTTGGATGATTGTGTCCTGCTAAAATTTGTATATTGAATCCCTAACCCTTAATGTAGCAGAATTTGGAAATGGACCCTCTGCAGATGTAATTAAAGAAATAAAGTTAATGGTGGTGGGGCCTGATCAGCACAACCGGCATCCTTACCAGAAGAGACATCAGTCAGAAAGCTCAGTCTGTCTCTGTTACGTGCTGCACTGAAGTCAGGCTCTACAGTGCAGTAGTGAGAACCACCGTCTGCAAACTGGGAAGAGGATCTTCTCAAGAAACAGCAGCAGATGGCACCTTGATGTTGGACTTCCCAGACTCAAGGACTGGGAGAAATCAATTTCTGTTTGAGTCTCCCAGTCTGTAATACTATGTTATGGCAGCCCACCTGATGAAGCCCACTCTTCCACTCTGCCTCAACCTTCCTGTGGAGTGACTTCCTTCAGTTATGTGCACTGGGCATCGCTATGATGCACAGAAAACACTGCTAGAGCATGTAGTGAGAGTGACTCACAAATAATGCAAACTCATGGTGCAAAGATTGGCCAATATGCAGTCTCAATGTCAGACGAACAAACAGAAAAGCCCCAGGCCTAAGGTACTGGGCATGTGGTCTTTGGAAACCATATGAAGTCAGTCAGCGATCAAAACACCTGTGGTTGATGGGCCCCTCATCTGTGAGGCCAGCATATGCACTAAACATTCTCTTTTAGATGTCTGTTATTTTAATAAGTTACTGAATTAACTTCATGTGCTCGATTCAATCAGTATTTACTGTGGGTCCCTTATTTTGTTGGCATCATGGAAAGTTTGAGGATTAAAGAAAAACATGCATACTTGATACCTGTTTTGATTGTATTTCCTTCTTGATCTCATAATAACAATTTCTGCATACTGACCAGAGCAGGAAAAGGCCCCAGGTCCTGTGGGTACTGGTCTAGTGCCTATTTCTTTTTAAAATATTCTTTCTAACCACTTCTAGCAGGAGCTGCTTCTTGTTCCTATTTAAGACAGAAGAGGAAAGAAACAGCCTCAAACACAGGCAGCATGAATCTCCCCTTTGTCACTGTCTTCACACGATTTTTTTTTTCTGAAAAATAACAGAGGCTCAGAAGGCTTCCCAATCCCCAGGGGTGGTCTGAGGCTTCAGTGTGGCAGCTGGCAAGCTCAGACTTCTACTAAGGAGCAGCAGGAAGCCACTGAGAAGAGCCAGTTAGAAGGATTTATGTTCTGTTTGCTTTTTCCTCCTAAATCAATGGAGGAAAAAAAAACACATAATAACCGATAAGCAGAAAAAGGAAAATATAAGATTCAAATTATTGATTCATAAAATAGGCACTAGGTAAGTCCATTTTGTGATGCAGAGAAGGTTGCTGTGGCCCGTGAGCAGGCAGAGGAGCCAGTGTTAGAGCCCATGAATGGTGGCAAGGAGGGGTGGGTTGGCTAGCAGTCCCCTGCCTGGGCCACTTCCTAGTGGCTCTGCAGGTGCTGATTCTGTGGACATTCAATAAATACAGCCAGCACTAACTATCCTTCACTACATTTGTTTTACCTTTGCTGTAGACAAAAATTTTCAACCACGTTGAAATGAAAGTTTAGAAGAAAGAGCCATGTTCTTCTCTGCATTTACAGGTTTGTCATAATATTGGGTAATTAAGCATATTGATAGTTTAAGCACATCATATTTGGAAAAGAAATAGCACCAAAGGGCGCAAAGATCGTGGTAAATTTGTGAAACTCAAAAACCCTCTTAATTTTTACTATTTGACTTTTATATATACATATAAGTTGTGATCATGTGCACTTAAGAAAAACCGCCCAAGGACATTAGGTCTCTCTATCTTGAAGGCTTCATGGCACAGGAACTGATTTCAGGTCACAAGTCCCCCACCCTGTGAATGGGTGCCTGCCCACCTAAGATTCAGGTTGTACCAGGGAGCCATTTATGGATTCAGTTCACCAACATGAGTTGACCAGTTACAACAAGCCAGGGCCTGTTTTGGTGCCGAGGGTCCATGGATTTCAATTCTAAATATGCAGTCATTTGTCGTTGGAAAGAAGATTGCCCTTCAGAGCAACAAAACTACAAAAAGCCTTTGAGGCAGTCCCCGCTGACCCTGCGACATGACCCTGCGACCCTTCTAGACATGACAGCGGGCTAGAGGAGAGGGGATCTTGTCCCTGCAGCTCCTGGGGTCAAAAGGCCTGTCCAAAACACATCCTCCACCTGAGGGAGGCCAAGGAGAGGGCTTGGAGAAGGCCATCAGCTATGACGTTGCCAGCAGGTCACCAAGGAACAGGAGGTGGGAAGGCCCCAGAAAGCAGGCGGGGACCAGATGAGCCGAGGTTGGACGCACGGGCAGCCGGCAGTGTGCCCGCTGTCCTCTGCCCAGTGAAAACCGCCCCAGATCTCAGGCTCAGGTCAGGGGTGTTGCTGCTGACCCCAGGGGGCTCGCCTGTGTGGCCTCCGGGGCTCGTTCAGTGGGTGGCCCACTGAGAGGACTCGCGGTCAGGGGCGGGGCGAAGAGCTCTGCCTAGCTCTCTGCTCCTCTCCTCCTCCTCCTCCTCTTCCCTCCTACTCTCTCTTCCACACCCCACCAAGCACCAGACCCCCAGGCTTCTGCATGCCATAACAGGATGCCCCGAGGGATGGAAGACAGAGGCTGCCAGCTCCAGGACACTGCTGCCCTGTCCCCATGATCAGGGCAAGTCACAATGCCCACATCTGATGGGCAGTGACGCAGTCCTGCCTGTAAAAGGGAGTTGTGACAAAAGGATGTCCCTATTTACCCTACAGCACGGATTGATGACTGCTGCACTAGGGTAATAGATGGCCTATTAAGTACAGTATATAATATTATAAATTTAGAATATGTACACATTTCAGAATAACCTTTGTTGAGTAAGAGGTGACTGAAAATGATTCCTTAAAACAGATAAATGAAGAAAAGTTGGCATAAGATAGTGAACAAAGGCTTTTTTGTATGTGTTGAAATAATTTAAAACTAATTTTTAAAAACTAATTGATTTAAAAAGAAAAAGAAAAAGCCACAAGAACAGCTTTAAGAACTTCTATGTGCTGCCTATTTAAATGTCTTGATTGCAAACATTTTGTCATGGTAGAATAGTGAGAAATGGGCAGTGTGTAAATCCAGGAAGCAGATTAGCAGTTCCTAGGGTCTGGGTGGGAGAGGGAGAATAAGGAGTGCTACTGATGGATGAGGGTTTTCCTGGGGGTGACAATGTCTAGAAGCAGAACAGTCCCAGAATCTGTAGGGTATTAAGAGCACCAAATTCTACCCCTTTGCAAGAGTGAATCTTATGGTCTGTGAAATATAGCTCAACAAAACCTTGTGAACGACACTATGTATAAGCTCTAGGTGACCAAATTTTGTTATTAATGAAATCACATTTATTAAGTTTTTAGTAGAACTCTCTAAAAATTTCCATTGAGTCTGCACACTCAAAATAAGTGTGGGGATATCTGTGAGTTCTCCCACAGGAACTGAGTGCTGGACACTTGTGCCTCTGCCCCCTCACATCCTTTGAGCCAGAGCCATCAGGTGAATTTGGTTACTCAAGGGGCCTGATAGGTGTTTCAGAGCTCCCTGGAGCTGGAGCAATGGAAACACGTGCCTGTGTCCCCTGCCCCCCACCCCCTCACCCCCCGCCTGGGTCCACACACTGCCAGCTACCCACACAATATGTGTACAGAGGCAGCAACAGGGTGACCTTGAGAGTAGTCAGTGGGCATATCTGCATATTTGTTTGGGTGGGATACGCAATACCAATGTCACATAACTGCTGGTTTAGAAGTGCACACAGAAAGAAATACTGAATGTTGTCCTGAGGAGAAAGCTGAGCTGGAGTCAGCCTGAGCAGTCCTGTGTCCTGCGGCTGATGGGCACACACTGCCCCTATGTCTCAGGGGTGTCTGGTTGTCCTGCACTTGAAATTTACTCCAGTTCTTACTTTTGGTCTTTACTTCATATTAATTTTTTTATTTTATTTTATTTTATGTCATTGTATCCAGAAAAGTATTAAAAAGATATAACCATAGCAACCAAAAAATAACCAGTACCTTTTGAAGAGCTTTAAATAATTGTGTGTGGGGAGGTGGTGCTGCGGATCTAGCCCCGGGCCTTCTGCACACTGTTCAAACCCTCTACCACCAAGCTACCTTCATAGTCCTCTTTAAATAATTTTTGAATAACTTCTTGATTGCTACTGTAGCCAAAATACATGATTTCTGAAAAAAAAATACACATATTATTGTCATCTTAAGAAATGGAAATAAATTATAGGTAATTTTCATTTTGTAGTATCATCTCTGGTTACATAAGCCATTTATATTACTTCAGAACCTGTTACCATGGTTATTTCAGGTAATTCCAGGTTGTTAGTGCTTTTAAAATTAAAATGATTATGTGTGTGTATGAGAGAGAGAGAGAGATGGTGGTCTAATTGAATTGTTATAGCTGAGTGGAGGGAACTACCCCTCTAGCATGTTATCCTAGCATGTTTCCTGCATGCCCTGACTGGGGTGGAGAGGAACAGGAGACACCCTCCCTGGCCCCTGGGAGAGTGAGAGAAACAGGAGATGCGTGTTCTGGATTAGAGGCTGAAGTGCCTGGCCAGGTGGACTGTGGCAGGGACCCTGTCGCTGGAGCCTGCTGGGAGAGAGGGCCATGCACACCTGCCAGCCATGGTTGACCCCAGGCACCCAGAGCTCGCCTCACTTCCACCTAGTGTTTAGGTGTGGACCACAGAAGTTAGATGTGATGTGTTCACAATCCTCAATAATGTTCCCTGAACATCTGACAATACATTTCTGGTCTTCCCCTAGGAAGACTGGAGTGGAAATCGCGTTTTGTAGGGCCATCCGTGGAATCTAACAGTAGATATGATGTTATGGTCTGGATAGGAGGTGATGGCCCAAAAGCTCATGTGTGACCCAGTGAAGGAATGTTCCTATTAGATTATGGGAATGCTAATCTAATCAGAGACTATTCACTCAAATGAGTGAACTGGACAGCCACTGTGCAGGTGGGGCATGCTAGAGGAAGCAGGTCTCTGGGGGTTTATACTTTGTCTCTGACACCTCTGTCTCTCCTTCTCTCTTCCTGGCTGCCACGGCTGGAGCTGCTTTCCTCTGCCACGCCCTTCCTCTATGATGTCCAGCATCTCCTCAGGCCCAAACCAACGGACTTGGCTGACCATGGACTGCAGATCTGAACCCACAGTGAGTCTGAACGACCTTCCCTCCTCCATGTTGCTCTTGCCGGATAGACTGGGTGCAGCCAAGCAGAGCTGGCCACATACACTGGGCGCTATTTCTCCATGATTTCCTGGGGTCTCTGACTTTCTCAGTCCCTCGGTTCTGGTCTTGCTTTCTTTATTCATCTGATTTTAATTTTATATCTTGATGCTTCATATGTATTTTTGAAAGAACTAAAAACTCTTTGCGAGCCAAGAGGTGGTATTAATTAATAAAAATAATAGAAATCAAAAAATTTCTTGACAATGAGAGCACAAACCTTGAATAAACACATATATTCCATGTATGCATGTGAGTGCCAACGTAGGCAGCAGTCTCAGCTCTCTGTCAGCTACATATCTCCATCCGTATCCACCCAAGGTGTACGGGTTACTTGAGGCTTCATAAATTTAATTATTGTATAAAACTTAAAATGATTACATGTATAATATTTTTACAATGTATATGAATACCAGGATTTTTCAGTACAGCTTCATAATTTAATTTCATCTTATTGGGAAGCTTTGAAACCAACTGATTTAATTCCAACACTGATGGGATACATATCTGAGGAAAAAAGATTTTGTGACCACTACATTTCAGCAAGTGTATGTTACTGGATTTCAAGGCGAATTTGTAAATATTATCATGTTTTCATTAGTTTTTCCTCCCTAGAGTGACAGGAAGAAATCCTCATAGGATGGAAAGCAGCAATGCTCGTAGAGAGAAGACCAGGTACGGTTTAACTGGTTTAACTTGAGGATGAATTAGAGCAATCACATGGAGTCTTCTTCCTATTTCCTCATGTGCAAATACTTACTGTCTAAAGACACTCAGGCTTGCTCTGAAGTCCAAACCAAGGAGTGAGTTGTCAAAAGCTGTAAGTACTGTACTGATGGAAGCCACCAAATTTTTAATAAAGGGATATTTCAAAGCTCATCATTTTCCTTACCAAATAAACTGAACAGGCAAACCAATTTCAATTCTTCCCAAGTATGTGAAAGAATATATTTGAATTGTGTAGTGGAATTCCCTTTCCATAACAGATTTCTCTCCCCTCTCTCTCCCTGCCCTACCTTTTTAAACCATAAATAACTCCATTTTAGATCTGTTGTATGTCCATGGTGCTAATGTGAAAAGATCTGTATTTGGATATGTCATCCCGTCAGTCTGTTCCAAAGATCATTACCCAGAGCATATCAAAGCAAACACAACTTCAGCTCGATTTTAATAACATTCTTGCTTTTATCTAATTATAAAATACGGTCAATGGCAGTTTTAAAATTAAATGAAAAATTTTACATGACATCTTAGTATCCATTGGATAATTGAAAAGGAATGTTGGCTGAGTGGATTAGGTTATGAAACTGATGTCAAAAGAGTTTCGGTTCAAAAAATGAAACCTATTTTCAATTTAGGGAACACGCAGAAGAATAAAATGTGGGGGGAAAAGAACAGTAAGGAATCACCTGGGGCATCCCCATATTATAGAAGAATATTTAGAACAACAACAACAAAGAAAGAACACCATTTTCTATCGAAGAAGAGTGCTGCACATTCATCCAGAATATTAAGGAGTACAGAAAATCTCCCCTCAGATCCAAGGAAAATCCAGGCAGTCAGTAACAGTGGTATTGCTTTTATTGCTCAAGGTACTTAAGTTTGCTTGTTTTATCAACATTTCATGTGAGAGGCCTTATTTCTCCCATAATTACGGAGGGTTGTCTGTATTGTAATGTCATGTTGGAGGCTCAACGTGGCCACTTGACATGAAGTGTTGGTTAAAGAAAAAACAAGACTGTAATTCCATCATGCCAACAGAATAATCCCAATGCAGCTTCCTTCTAAGGATGCCAAAATCAAGCCTGATCAATAAAATTAAATATCAAACAAATTCATTATAGTCATCACATAAATGAAAATAGAATATTCACTTTTTCTACTAAAAACAAATTAGCATATTTCTAGTGTTCATTTTAAGATTAGATATAAAGAGTGTTAGTCGTGGCAAATACAATCTCTCTGTCTCTCTCTCTCTCTCTGTCTCTCTCTCTCTGATCCTTGTTTTAACAAATTATTTATATATATAGCAAAATAAAATGTAAGCATTTCTCTTGTTAAAGTAAGTAATTATTCATAGAGACGCAAAATGAGGGTTTCTAGTACGCCAAGGTCAAATATGTTCTTTTATCCATCCTCTCAGGGAGCCAGCCAGCGAGGAGGTGTTGTGACTCTGCCTTGGTGAGAAGGGAAGTCCCAGAGTGAGGGGAAGTCAGCCACCCCTTGCTCACCCCCTGTGCTCACGGCCAAGGCCAGGCTGGGAGTCTCATCTGGGGCTTCTGCTCAGTTTCTGGTGTGGTGACCACCACCTGTGTGGGTAGTTCTCATTCCTTCTCATCCCTGGAGCAATACTATTAACCATTACTCCATTGGCCAAGAATTTTGCTTTAGGTAAACTGTATGAGTTGAGTTTACCACATTAGAACATAAAACTGAGAGATTAGAATTTGCATTTTGTCATTTAAAAATGACAATAAATCCCTGTCACATGTTGACAAAGATAGTGCACTTTATGACACCTGTGTTTCCCTAAACAAAATATTTGTGTGACGGAGGCATTGTTTCACACTGTCACAAACCTATATCTGACTTAAGACAGTTGGATTCACATGCCTGCATCTCTCTTGAATGTGTTGTGATCAGTTGACTTGTTTAACCTAGCTACTAAAACGCTATCTAGTCTCACTGTTGGAAAGAGGAGATTTTATTTTCTGCCAGATCATCATGATAGGTATATATAAATGACACACTATAATGATCAGTAGTTTCCTGAAGGTTAGTTAGTCTGAATTCCTGAACCTTCTTGATAAACATTATAGACGTGCAAAAGAAGGAGTGTTCAAAGTATCTTGATAGTCTCATAAAAATTCTGATCTCCTAAGAACCCTGAGCATCTATTGCCGCCTCAGGGGTTTTCATATCACATTTGAGAATCATTAACCTTTGACATTAAATTATCTCTGTGAATGTGAAGTTTAATGACTGTACAATATTCTGACCTAAGAATAAATCTCAGTCATGGCAATCTTCCCCTCATTTTTTAGATTCCAGGTGTTTTTTTAAAATTTTTATAAGTAAGTCCATAGATTTTTGTCTATGTTTCTAGCAATATGGTTAGACTCAAATCTTTTAAAATAATGTTATGAGTATTGATTTTCTTAAGGCATTTGAAGCAAACTCAATTTTCTTTCATGGCTAGTTTTAAAAAGTCACTGAACACTCCTAAATGTGTCTGCAGGTGAAAAAGTTATCCGTTTCTGTTAAGTTGATACAGATGCTACTTGATTTATGACTCAGTCATATCCTGCTAAACCCATCATAAGTTGAAAATGTTATAAGTAAAAAAATGCATTTAGTTTGCAGTAGGGTTTCCACTGAATGCGATTGTTTCCCACCTCTGTAGAGTCAAACATGGTGACTCAACCCTCAGTGGCCAGCGGTGGTGCAGTCCCCAACAGTGGCACTGCTGTCGCGGAGTTGCCTGTGTCCCTGGGTCCTCCCTCTGCCGGCCAGCTTCCAGAGTCCTCTGTGGATCTCACAGCAGGCTCTCCTTGGCAGCCCTGGGGGGCTTTTCGAGATTTCCCATTCAGATCCGCGGGTGCGCGGTGATACCCAGAAAGGAGAGACTTCATTTCCCTGGCCACTGAGAGATGACCAGTTAATGTGTTGACTGGGAACTTCATAATCTACCTTGTTAGAGGCCTGCTAAAGCTGTGTCCGCCTTTCTCCTGGAGCGTCCACTTTAGCTTTATTGACAGTCTCTGTGCAGGCTCGAGGTGCGTCCCTTGCAGGTGGTGTGCATTCAGAAGGCCGCCTCTCACCATGGGCACTGCCTCTTCAATGTGTTAACTCCTTCCGATAATTTTTTACTAATATCTCATTTTATATTTTTTCCTTTTATTATTAATCCTTTTAATATCTCCTCTGCCCCAACTTTAAGCCAAGCTTATATTTTCAACTACTTTTTTTTTTAATCTTAGCACTCATTTAAATCTGACATCTAAGTGGAATTTAAATGTGTATTTTCTGAGATGGGATTTCACCTGTATTATTTTTCCATGAGAGAATGGCTATGCAATCTAATAGCCCCTGAATGGTGTTGATTCATGAAGCTTGATGGTGAATCCTGATTTTACACTATTACTGCTCCAAATTTATCCTTTAAGATCATCCTTGCTAATTTTGTGCTTTTGCATCTCCATAATAACTTTAGAGTAATTGTATCAATTTCTAAAAGAAAAAAAAGGCTTCCTTGAATTTTGGGTTTTGATTGAAATTGAAACAAATTTATGTGTCAACTTGGGGATATTTTTTTTTTTTTTACAATATTGAATCTTCCAATCCTTGAACACACAATTGGGAAATGTTACTCATTTTTCTTAGATTTGCTCCTAGTATTTGATATTGGTAGTACAATAGTAAGTGACAGCTTTTATAAATGTGATTTTTATGATGACCTTTGTACAACAGCTTTGTTAAACTTACATAGCAGAGTAGACCCTCTTCTCCTTTGGTATACATTCAAGGCCCCAGTGGATTCCTGAAACCACAGAGGTGCTGACCTCTGCGTACACTGTGTTTTTCCCTATATGTGGTACCTCTGGTAAAGTTTAGCTCATAAATTAGACAGGAGAGAAAAACAACAATAAGTAATGATAAAATAGAACAACTAAATAATAATATATTGTGACAAAAATCACACGAATGGGGTGTCTCTCTCTCAAAGTATCTTCTTGTACTGAGCTCAGCCACCTTGTGATGTGGACAGGTCAATGCCCACCTGATGAGAAGAAGCAGAGGACTGACTGGTGTCTCGACGGAGCCTAAGACTACTATTGACCTTGGAGGATACCTCAGGAGGAGGACCTACTCTGGGTGACCCTGGATCACTGAACCATGACAGGGTTGATGGTCGGGGTTCCCAACTGAGCATGTTTTACTGACACCTTTTGGGAAAACACTATATAAAGTTCTCTCTTCCTTTCTAACTCATGGATGTGTTGCGTGCTCCTCCTGTGACCACGAAGGTGACTGTGATGCTCCCTTCCCTCTACAGATCATATTGTGTAATTTTCTCCTTTGATGTCTGCAACTCAAGGCATCTGAGAAATTCCGTGATATTTATATTGTTTGTTCTACTTCAGTTTCTACACCTCCGTAGAGGATGCAGCGAGTTCTTGGAATTCTTCTTTGCTCATGCTTCTCTGTGGCCTTCTGTCTTCTTCCACTTCTTCACCATGCATGTTGACCTCCACCGCCTCGCCTTGATACATGAACGGTCCACCTGGCTTCTCCATCCACCCCTGGGGAGCCTTTGAAATCGTCCATTACCTGAGTCCATTTGGGCTTCCAGCTGTCTCTTGCCGTTTCTGGCTTGACTCCATCAGGCAGCACTGATGGATCTCATCACTTCCGCTGCAGGGCACATTTTTAGCAGAGCAGTCACATCCAGATTAGGGTATGTCAGTTATGGGTAGAACGTGACCAGACACCATAACACAACCCAGGTCAAGAGGTTACAGCAATGAGGTTGGATTTGGTGATAAAAATTCAAAGTTGGCATTTTCATTTCCATAGGAAACAGATTTAGGATGGCCTGTTCACTGTCCGTTATGAACAGTAGTTTTTCACATGTGGATGAAGCCCTGGTAGACTCATTCCATGAATAAGGTGGGTGTCACTCACACTGTCTGATCCTGTTGCCTGGATATGGGCCAATCTTGGTTTTGGTTTTGGTGTTAGAGTGTGGGTTTTTTGCTCAGTGCACTACCTGGGCTTTATCAAACAGGCCCTGCAGTGTTGGTGCATCTCTGCTCCAATCTGTCCTTCCACATCTTATGCCCTGGTGTCTCCTTTGTGCTTTTAAGAAGGCAGATTCTGTTGTTCATCTTCTTCCAGGAAAGCCCAGCTTGATGGTAATTGAAGATCGTCTTTGGATGGAGCCTGTTCTTCCTCATCAACCTTTTCAGCTCTGCTTTTTCCTCGGCAGACAGCCCCTCTCCAGGAATCGTGATGCTTTGGGGTGTCTACACCATTCCTGAGTCCGTGTGACCATCCCTTCCCTGCGGTGGAGTCTCAGTGGTTTCAGGTGAGACTCTGCATACGCCGTGCTTCTCCCTCTGGACTAAGCCCTTACCAAGCCCTGGCTGGAAGGCGGCTGAGGTGTGACGGCAGAACACACGCATGCGTCTGACTCTCAGGACTTCAAGGGGGAAGACTCACCCTGCCCTGGCTCGTGGAGACCCCAGCACAGGCCTGTTGACATATATGAATTGCCAGCAGCACTACTGGTGCAGTTTCAGGTCATTATTAAATGAAATCCTGGTGACTTCAACACAAGCACTGTGACAGGCACCAGCACAGACAGGTGACAACTGAGAAAGCGACTGAGTGACTCGTGGGCAGGGAGCATTTGGAACATTATTAGCACCAAGACAGATGATGTGTGTCACCAGTGGGATGGGTGGAAGGCAAAGGTCCCACCACTACTCAAATCCTGTGCAATTCACAACTTGTACTGTTTTTTTCTGGGATTTTCCATGTAATAATTTCTGGCCCCAGTTGATCAGGATGACTGAAACCCCAGAAAGGAAACCTGGAATAAAGGGGACTGCTACAATTTAGTTTATTTGCACATTCTTCAGGAAGTTGATCCATAAGACCTTAATTATGTGGTCTGCAAGTAATGACAGTTTGGATTCCAGGAAAGCTGTAAGGAGATTCCTCAGAAAACTTGACATGGAACCATCAGTTGCCCCAGCTATCCCACTCCTTGGTTTATACCAAAAGGACTTAAAATCAGCACAGTGCAGCGACGCAGCCAAATCAATGTTTAGAGCAGCTCGATTCATAATAGCTAAACCATGGAACCTAGATCCCTTCAACAGATGAATGGATAAAGAAAATGTGGTACACGCACACTATGGAGTATTACTTAGCCTTAAAGAAGAATGAAATTATGGCATTTGCCAGTAAATGGATGAAGCTAGGGAACATCATGCTAAATGAAATAAGCCAAACCTCAAAAACTAAAGGCCGGATGTTTTATTTGATAAGTGGATGCTGATGCATAGTGGTGGGGAATGTGGGTAGAATGAAGGGACTTTGGATTGTGTAGAGGGGAGTGAAGGGAGGAGTGGGCTATGGGGATGGTAAGGATGGCAGAATGAGACAGACATTATTACCCTATATACATGCATGATCACACTACTGGAGTGACTCTGCACCATGTACAGCCAGAGGAATGAGAAGATGTGCTCTATTTGTGTACAATGTGTCAAAATGCATTCTACTGCCCTGCATAACTAATAACAAATTTTTAAAAATCTGTGAGAATTCTGCATTTTTCCATTTCGGTTTTGCCTCTAAATAGAGGCTGGGCCTTCAGCACATGGCTGAATAAGCATGTCTTAATTGTCCTGCCCTCAGGTGGATGAAGAAATGTTCTCAATAGTGTACTGTTGACAGTAATGGCTGTTAGGTGTTGGGGCAGTTATCTTTTTCAAATGAAAACATGCTCTTGTATTCTTATTTAATACAACTTTAATCAAGAATGGGTGTGGGATTTTAGAAAGAAGACTTGACATTATATAGATAATATTACTTTAAGTTTCTTAAGAGCTTTTAATAATGAATAATCAAATGTTATTCACTTTTAGAGTCTTGGAATAACCTCACTTGTTTGTGATGTAGAACCCTTTGCTACGTGGAATTTAGCTTTCCATGTTGTCAACTTTTTAGGAGAAGTTGGGATTTCATTTACTTACACAGTGCTTATTATGTTTTAGAAATAAAGATCATGCTGACAACATGAAAAGGTGTGGACACTCCCCTCTATTTCTGCAGTAGATCAGAGTCACTGAAACTTATTTCTATTTGCTTAATTATGAGTTTGGTTCTTTTAAATACATAATGACTTTGGGATTTTTAGATTATTATCTATTCCTTAAAGAAGAGTATTAAATTTTTAATTATGATTGCACTTCCAGGTGACTTTCCACTTTTGTCATTTGAAAATGTCTTTGGTGATCTTTTATACACAATAGCTCTCCAATTTGCTTTAACCTGTTATTAATGTTAAGTAGCAATGCCAGTACTCCTTCTATATTCTTCCATATTTTCATTTTCGTCTACTCTGTACCTAATCTTTAAATGTGATTTTTGACCAGAATATAGTTGAGTAATTATTTTTACCATTTGACAGTCTTTGCATTTAATCGATATGTTTAACCCATTTACATTTAATACAATGTGCTTACAGGTAAGTGCACATTTTTCCATTGACTTTCCATTTTTCTCTACTGACACTTTTCTTGTGCTTCTTTTAAGCACTTTGGGGTGAATGACATCATATTTTGTACACACTTTACTTTCTGTAAATCCTCATTAGCTAACCCTGTTCTCTAGTCTTTTTTTAAGGCCTTGTCTGGACATAGAAATATGCAAAATGCCATCAGTGCCCATCATTTACCTGAGTTGGCTCCATGTCACACTGCAGAGTGGCACTTCGTGTGTTCTGCTTTGTACTTTACACATCAGTCTGAAAGTTGCTTCTTATTTCTCACTTCCTTCAAGTTCTCACTTTACACATGCAGCACACTGACAAGGTTAGTGCACCCCCCGTCCTCCTGTCCTCATGCTGTGACATGGAAATTCACGGAGCAATGAAATTCCTAGAACCTCAGTAAGGAGTGTTGCTTCCCTTTTATAAGTATAGAAGATCAGTAAGAAGATCAAATTTGAATAATTATAAAAGAAACAAATCACCTCATTGTAAGAGGTGATTAAGTGCCATCACTAGGCTTTAAAACAACCTTAATGACAAACGTAAATTTTCTCATTCTTATCGCTTTCAATCTTATAAATAAACATATAATCAGGACTTCTTAAACAAATATCATACATTTGTATGGTATTTTTAAACCATTTATAGTCAATGTGACTATTAATTTTTTTGGATTAATATCAAACACATTGCTAGATATTTTCTATTTTTTTATTCATTCTTTATTTTTCTTTTATGTTTTATTTTTCATTATATATAATATATAATTATATTTACATATGATACATACAATTTTATTTATAAATAAAGTATATATATGTAACTTATATATAATATGTATCATATATATATAATTATATATAAATATATAATTTAAAATTACATAGTCACTCCCTTATGTGAGGGGATATGTTCCAAGATCCCATGTATACTATTTCCTAATTTAATATATAGATTAGATACATAAAAGGTCAATAGCAGTACATAGTAATAAAATGTAACTACTATATATACTATAATATAATTATGTGAATATGTCCCTGTTCTCAAAATACTTATTGCGCTGTACAGATGACCAATGGGCAGATGGAACACAGGGTGGACACCCTGGGAAAGGAATGGTTCACCCCTGGCGGATGGAGCAGGATCAGGTGTGTTTTCCCCACACACTCATTGCGATGCAGGTGCTCGTGTGGTCACCAGTTCCTCAGCCTGACCACTTCATTTACCAATGTTTAGCAGTTTTTGTAAAAGTTCTAATTTCCTTTCATTTTTAAAACACATTTTTTCCCCCTGGGTAAGAGCTATGATCTGTTTTCGTGTTTCAGTGTTTTTAAAGTGGCCGTCCTTCTTCTTTGCTTAGTTTCTAGTGAGAAGTGTGCTGGGTTGTCGTGGTTTTAAGGGCTACCTTGAAGTTTCCTGGTGTGTGCAAGTGTGTGTGTGTGTGTGTGTGTGTGTGTGTGTGTGAGTTCTGCCAACAAAGTCATTGTAAGAGGAAACAAAAATCATTGTAAAGAGGCAATTGTGAAATTCTTAGATGTATGGTGTGGTATATTCAATTTTAATACAAAAAAATTCCCAATCATTATTTCCTCTGACATGTCCTCCTGCTCAGTTCCTCTCTTCTCTCTCCCTGGGCTTCACATACGTGGGACCCTTGCGAGATCCCACACCTCTGCCCGCTCTGTTGTTTTTGAATCCCTCCCCGCTTGCCCTTGAGTCCTCTCGTTTCCACTGCACATTGCTCAAGCTGCTGACTTCTTTTCTCTGCTGTACCAAGCCTAATACTAAGGCCATCGGGGTGTCATGTGACTTGTACAGTGCTCTGTATCTTAGGGTATTCATCACCATTTGTCCTGAAAACCACCGTATGTTCCTCTTGTCCCTTCCTACCCAGGCAGGGTTGACAAATCACAACCCCTGTGACCGTTACCTGTTTTTATGAATAAAATTGCATTGCAACTCTGCCAGGTTCATCTATTTATGTCTCATCTGTGGCTATTTGGGAGCTTGATGACTGAATAATTATGACATATATTTACCCTCAAAGCAAAATATTTACTATTACTTGAAAAAAACTGTTTCAAACCTTTGCACTAGACATAACTATCAGACACGTGCAGGAAATTATTTCAGACGAGTCAGTCCCTAAGTGGATGTCTACTGTAACTTCCATACTGTTCATTCCCCACATTATTATTAAATAAATGCATAATTATTTTGTTATGTAGTAAAATGTGACCAATCTATCTGTAATAGCAACATCACCAATATTGGAGAAATCGAACATGTATAATGCAATAAAAGACAAATACACCAGTTATAGAGAAAGTGCTTAAACTGATTATAATCAAATCTCTAGCTCCAATTACCAATTTTTACAAAAACAGGGGAGAAATTCATATGTTCAAACCTTACACTTTCTGCAGTGAATAAATAAAGCCTAGCAAATGGAGAATGAATAGACAATGATAAAGGACATTTAAGATAAATATCACAAATGCAACGGGTAAAACTTATTTGAAAACTGATTCATAGGAATCAAATATAAAATAAGATTTTGAGAAAATTGGATAAAATTTTACATGAACTTTTTGATATATTATGATAAAAGATAATCTTAGTTGGTTAGATAAAACAATTTGGGGGCTTTCAAAACAATCCTACCTATTATAGATGTGTGCTATAATATTTGAAAGTGAAATTATAGATCATGTGAAATTTCCTTTAAAATATTATCATGAAAATATGGTAAGAATACTTTAATGAAAAAATAACAATATGTTCTTAAGTATTGAATGTAAGCATTGGATACACATGGGTTAATTATTCATCTGATTACTTTTCATAGATGGTTAACAATGTCCAAAATAAAAATATACATCCATATGTGCATGCCTGTATTCATATATAGATACATGTATGTCTGTGTGTGTGTATGTGTGTGTGTGAGTGTGTGTGTGTATACTCATATACAGAATAATGGGAAAAAATGAAGAAAGCAGTGGTTCATAACATTTTAATGTTGTCTACCTCAGATGCTACATAGTAACACTTCAATAGATAAGAATTACTGGTGGGACTGAAATAACTATGTCTTTAAAGGTAATTTTATGAAAGTATCTTAAAACATAACAAGGCCCATCTCTGAGGACCGAAAGTGTAAAGTCCTTCCAAAATAACTAGGTTCATTAAAGCTAATGTTATTGTTCTTGGCATGTGAAAAACGTGCACTGCCACCCAGTGACTATCAGTACTTTATGGATGTGTCACCTTTGGCCCGTGGCAGTGGATCTGCCGAGAATGCTGTGGAGAGAAGCTTCCTTTTTGTGCATGAATAAAACTCTAAACTATGAAAAGTCTTCAGCCATCAGATTTTTGGATCCTATTTGTTTACTAATCGTTTTTCCTCCTTCCTGGTGATTGAGGCTAAACTCAGGTAACCCGCCGTGGTTTTCCTAGTCCAGCTGTGCTTAATGGAGTGTGGCAAGAACAGACGCACCCTCTCCCCACCTTCTTAGCAAGTCTCCATGTGTGCGGAACTTCCCTTTATGTGAATGTGCTTATTTCCAGGTCCCTGGTTGAATGTGGGTTATCAGGGAGGGGCAGACAGAATCACCAGGAGGGGTTCAATTGACTTAGGTACCAAAAGCCCCAAGTCAGCGCTGTCTAATGGCTTTCAGATAACTATGTCTGGAAGGCCAGGAGGAGAGCTCAGGTTGGCATGGACTGGGGCTCTCTAGGATGGGGCAAATAGAGAAGAGGCATGAGCAGCCTCTAAGGAGATTCAGGGAGATTCTGACGAATGAAGATGATTGTAGGCCATTTTGTTGAATTGCAATTTTGTTGAGGCTCCACTTGCAAATCTGCAGTCACCATTCAAGTTGAGATTTGATTCATTTATTGTGTCAGACTGGTTTTCTTTTGAACGTGACATTGTTTAAGACAGGTTACAAGGAAGCTTGCTTTCATTCAAGCTGCAAGAAGTGAAATAAGCCAATCCCGCAAAACCAAAGGCCGAATGTTTTCTCTAATTCACAATAAGGCAGGGTGGGGGCACTAGTGAAGAATAGCATCACCTTAGACTAGGTAGAGGGAAGTGATGGGAGGGAAGGGGAGGAGATGGCGGGATAGGGAGATAGTAGAAGGAAACAGACATTATTAGTGTGTGTATATATGTGACTATGTGACCAATATGATTCTGCAACAAGTACACTCAGAAAAATAAAAAAATTATATCCCATCTAGGTATGATATATCCAAGTGCATAAATGCATTCTAGTATCATGTATAACTAATTAAAACAAATTTTAAAAGTTAACAAAAAGAAGGCCTCCTCCCATATTCTGATTGGCCCTATATTTAGGGTTCTTCCAGATTCTCCTAGTTTTTTGCATTTTCATCTTTGGGAACTCAATAGAATCTGTTTCAGGAATTTCTGCTCTCTGAATACCATGTGTTTTTAAAAACACAACTTGAGCTTGTTTTCCTCTAATCTACTTTTTTTCTTACTATTTAAACCACAATCACAAAACTTCCTGCTTAAATTCCTTTTGCAAAATTAGTCTATTATTTTCTAGTTATGGAACAAAAACATTAAATCTACTTTTAAACAGACTTCGATTATTGTTTTTTCAAAGCAACTAAAATAAATCTCACCAAAGTCGGCCTGCCGCTCCATGCCATCCCTTTCACCAGCCTCAGAGATCAGTAGGCTGACTTTCAGCCATCTCGACCTTTCTGCTCACCAGAACGTGACAGCAGAAGTGAGGCTCCAAAGAGAATATTCCCCTGGAATGCTGGAGCCTGTTACAGCATTTGATTCTGTCTTCAAGATTTTACTAACAGCAATTAGCTAAAGCCTGAAAAATAACAAAAATGACATTTCCTGCCCTGCATTAATTCCTGTGTAAAGGACAAACAAGGTTTATCTAATCATCACTCCCAAAATACAACCACCGCCTAAACAGACAATAATTCAGAGACTTTGATTTTAAGAACTCTGGAACAGATCAGGTGGAGTCCCTATATATTCTAGGAGAAAACCAGTTAAGCCTGCATAGAGTGAGCAATGACGCTCTCTCCCATCTGCTGGCAAAAGCCATCATAACCTGCGCAGAATCGCCTGCCGCGTAAGGAAGACTTAAAAGCACCAACTCATTTGCACATTTAGACTCTTGGTGACATATTTGTGAAACAGCACATTCAGGACCAAAGGTCTTTCAAACTGTGAATGGCCTCCGCTTAAATTTTGATAAAGTTTGGAAAGGAGAAAAACTGGACCATTCTTCATGCTATAGTTTCTGGGTACATATCTTCATCTTGCATTCCTGATGTCTTTCAGTCAACGTGAATACGTGTTACAAACTTTTCAAATACTGAAGTAAGCTCTTCTGAGGTTGTTTGTTTGCTTTTTGTTGTTGTTTTTTTTAATATTGAGATTTTTTTCCTGAACATTAAAAATGAATGTACCCTTGGTTTATTACTGCTTTTCATGTAATTCAACAACCGGAGGTGTTTGCACAATCATAGTTAATTTCATTTATGCAGATAACATTATTTCTGGAAGACATTGCCAACTTTGAGTGATTTTTGTCACTTAGGGGTGAGGTATCAGTGCTGTGTTAATGATCCAAGTCATGATTCAGGGGGAGGATTCCTTATTCTATCTTAGGAACCCAAGGACGTGTCAATCAGGAGTGTTTGTGGGTTTCAGTTCCCCGGGGCTGGAAGAAGAACAAGAACATCCAGCCTCACTGGAGTACCTCCGTTGCCCGGGTCCCTCAGAACCTGAAGTGAATAAATAGATGTCCTACAATGAGGCAATGAGGCAAATGGGGCTCACTAAAATTAGCATCGATTTATTCATTCTCTCAGCAAATACTCATTGAGTGTCTTCTGTATGCTCAGCACAGTTCTAAAGGAGAACATAAATTTGCACTGTAACTCACAGGCTTCTATATCAACTCTCACACTCGGTGCACGGTTTTGGTTTAGACATTTAAGCCTCCGTGAACTGCACGAAAACCAAACCACAGGGCAAATCTCTCAAGAACTGTGTTTATTTCTCTGAATGTACGTGCACACACGCATACGTAAAATACAAAGTCCAAAACATAATTGTTATTTAAATCTTTAGTTGTGGAACCATCTAGAGCTCTGTGAGCATTCCGGCCATTTGCCCTGTTACAGAACCTGATTTCTATTGCAACACTTTATAACCATCTGATGTTTTAAATCAAATGAGATTTAACTGTATTGTTCCATACACTCATTTCACATAGGCATATGATAGAAATATATTATTACTTTTATTCATTATTATGATTACATTCACACTTAAATATATTTCTATTACATTTATATGATTTCACTCTGTTTTCTGCATTCTGCTTTTTAGTGTAATATATGCTGAATTTCACCTTCAAACACTTACTAATACAAATCTGCTGAAATGTTTATTGACCTCTACAGGTTGCTCTTCCTGATCACGTCTCTCATTCCCCCAAAAGTTGAGTACACACAACACCCAGCTCCATCAGGACTCTGGTCCAACCTGCCCCAGGGCCTCTGCAGCCCAGGAAAGCAATCAAGGAAAGCACAAGCATGGACACTGGCCACTGTCCTGGTTTTATCTTCAATGAATCGGGAAGTATTCGGCCACTGCTGACCAAATGGAAGCCGAAAGCATTACAAGTCTATGGTATTCTGAATAGCTGCATTGATCATTTGTATTGAGAAAAATATCCAATATCAAATAGCATTTAGTAGTATACGGGGCTCCTCCATGAAGCTAATCTCATTCTTCTGCCAAACATTTGCAGGAAATAAATTAATTGATAGGAAAAAATGTTCACCAAGGCTTTATCTCAAATATTACTATTATCCTAACCTCTAATGCATTATCTAAATTATGCTAAGCAGGCACTTTACATGCAATACCTAACTCATAAGTAAAAATGGTTTGTTGAAGATATACCAGATTTTGATCAAGTTCTCAGGTCAGAGGAATGTTTGACAATGTTTGACTTGTATAAATAATAAATGCCCTCTGCAGACCAGTTGGAAACACGCTCTATGCTGGTGCATGCTGAGGTATTCTCGTCTCTTGTTCTTCTATGGTGGTTTTGGTAGTTTCTTCATCTGTGAATTAATATTATGACTGAATGCATGAGCAGTTTGCTTTATAATTTTTTTCACTATTTAAAATACTGCTGGGGTAAGCATCCCAGCATATGCCTCTTGGCACATATCACTTATATTTTTCTGGGAATCTTTAAGAGATTTAAGATTCACTGCGGGGCTGAATTTACTTGGTGCATTCTCACCTGCATATGCTGCTCTCTGCTTTCTGCCTGACCATTAAACACGTGCCCCACTAATAAACCCTCCGTGTTTCCAGATGCCCAATCCTTCATCTCTTCTGCCACTGAGCATATCTCCATGTGTACTGGTTATCCGTATTTCCTTTGTATGGACTATATGCTCATGTTGGCTTGGGTCTTTTTCAATAATTAAATTGAAAGCAACTTAGTAATGAATATCATCAGTACTTCATCATATACACATTTAAATTGTACATGTACACTCCAGTAAATGATATTTTGTAACCACTTGTTACAACATTTGCAAAGGAAAAAGAGCAGTATTTAAAATTATCTTGGCTATATTCAAGATATTACTTAGCTAAAATCTTCTAAGATATCTAAGTATCAAGAATTCAGAGAAACTATCACATCTTATTTATATTCATTAAAAACCTTATGCTGCCCAATATATGTCATTTTAATATCTTTGTGTGAATTTTTAATGCTGAAATTTTTCATAAAATTTATATATCTCAAAAATCATTTTTCTAATGTATCAACTGAGACACAGGATTTCAAACTATAAGAAATGTCTGTGTGTCATGTTACACCTATCCTGTCATACCATGTCCTTAGCAATAAAGCGAATGAATAAAGCATCATTACATGAACCTTATGGCAAGAAAGTGAGCTTACAGCTGTCCACCTCACCATGATCTGATCATCACCCTGCACAGCGTGTCCTGACCATCAGGTGACACTCGGTGGTGGCATCTGAGTCCCAGAGTAGAGATGACGTGGCGTCAGGGGGACATGGGCACAGAACTGCGCCTGAGAAGGGCCTGGGTAAGGCAAGAGTGGCAGAATGTGGGTCGAGTTGTTTCTTCTGGGCCTGGGAACCGAGTGCACCTTGATGGCCTGACTGTCTCAGTGCCATGACGGGTGGCAGGAGACCTGAGGAGGCTGCAGGTTGAAGTGGAGGAAACCCCCCACACCCCAACAACTGACATAGAGATTGACGGGAACACAGAAAACCTTGTGTGGTGGCCATGAACTCAGACTTCACTGGTTCCCTTGGTCATGGGATTTCCCTGACATTGGGGAGTGTGATATTTAGTGTCCTGCTGCCGGCATATAGGGACAGAGACTGGAGATGGCAGTGGGAACATCAAGATAGAGATTGGCACGACAGTGCTTCCAAACATGTAAGGACGTGAAGGTGAAGAGAAACGGTCATTCCCATGATCCATCACAGTTGACCCATCCCAGTGTGTGATTGACAGTTCATGGAACTGTCAGAACGAACTGATGGCTCGGGTGGAAATGAAGACAACCAGGAAAACAGTGGTCAGGTGGGATTATGGGGAGCAGGGACTTGAGACTTTCTGAACTCTGGGGTTGGCTGCTGGGGCTCAGGGGTTCTGATGGCAAGATTAGCCTTAGACATGGGTGGCTGAAGAGCAGCAGAGCTGGGGATCCAGATTCGCAGGCTGGCACCGTGACGTCACAGCTCTGGTTGTCAGACCAGCTTTGGCCAGGGTTTGAAGGCCACTTTTCACAAAGCCGTCCCATGTTTCTTGTCCTAGGTTCATTTCCTCTCTTCATGTTGGTTCCTTGGTCTCAAAGCCTATTTGCATAAGATGTCCAAGAACCCCACCCAAGGTAAGAAGAGCACATAAAACATTAATTCAAGGAAACAGAACACAAATATAAGGACGTTACGAATCACACTGGTAAAATAATGGATGATGTGTAAGATCTTAACCACCTCAATCTAAGTTTCTGTCTTCTATTTCTCACTATGCAGTGGTCAAACTTCTTTGCCAATCCTGATTAAATCACGAAAACACTGGATATGCTGAGTCTAAAAAAAAATGAGGACCTAAGTCCTAAGAAGCTCACCAGGAAGCACGCATGAAGCACGTCCTTGGGCACACAGGGCGTGTAGCCAGTCTCCCCAGGACGGCTTTGCTACCCATCCATCACTGGTCACCCATGGAAGTCAATGTTTCAGAGCTATTGTTGCTATTCAAAGGAAAAAGGGAGACATTTTCAGATTGCTGCATTTTTAAATCACAAGCCCATCTTTCTAAAGTAAATAAGGCTATTTGTTCCTCTCTAGCTGCCCAGTCTCTTCTTGTACAGAAATGCACTTCTTTATCCTTTAAATGTGAACTCTGCAGGAAAGCTGAAAATGTACCAGAGAGCCTGGGAAAAAGGTGTTAGTTAAGACCTACACATCGGGGAGCTCTGGAGCAGGGCTGAATGGAGCCCTAATGGAGCCCCCTCCAGAGTGAGGCACCACCAGCAGGCACCGCCGCAGCCCCACGCACTGAGTCACCTCCCAGACTCCTTCCATTCCAAGCAGCCGGCCCCGGGCTCCTTGAAGCACGAACCTCAAGTTTCCTTGGACACCGTCTCTGTAACTTAGGGACTGAATATAAACTGTCGGTGCTGGGAAATGTGGCAGCAGGAGGCAATGGAAACCTCACCTCACCGCGGCGCTTCCACACCCCCTGAATGACGTTCGTTCTCTCTCGCATCCCTTTCCTTTAATAGTTTAGTTCTTCCTCTGAACTGTTTTCTGTCTCAGCTACTTAACCTGTGCTTTGTTTTGCTGAAAAGTGGATGGCGAATAGACCTTTCCAATCTGCCCTGTGTGTTTTTCCCACTTTGCCAACATTAGAATGTGACAGAACTTTGGGGACTGGCTTGAAGCTGGCAGGAGGAGCAGCGCACACCATCTCTCCTTGTTGTTTGTGCTTAATATGTTGCTGGCAGCCTCGTCTGTTTTAGGCTCTTGGCAGCTTTTGTTCTCTCTTCCCTTGGCACAATTCTTCTTCTTCTCCTCCTTTCTTTCTTTCTTTTTGTTGTTGTTATTATTGGGGGATTTTTGTTGTTGTTGTTGTTGTTTTGAACACTCAGGGGAGTTTTAAAAGAATCCATTTTTAGATCAATGGATGTAAAAGTCACCAGCTGACCCGCTTCCATCCAGCAGCCAAGAAATGCAGTCTTCATGGTAATTAATACTCATGGAAGTGCAAACAGATTCAGAGTCTGAGAAATAAAATACATTTTGAAACTTTAATAACATCCCAGTGAAACTGTCCACGAGGCCCTGCTGGGCACGTGCAGAATCTTACTGTGGAATATTTGGAGAGAGGTGAGGAGGAAGCAGAATGCACTCACCAACTGCAAAAATGCATTGGAATGAAGACAACTCAGCAACAGAGAGCTAGGGAAGTGAACTTCAGTGTTTGTGGAATTCAGTTTAAGCTTATTAACAAGAAAACCTAATGTAAATTGTTTTAGTCACTTTTTTGTAGTTTCAGAGGTCTCAGTCCATAGATTTCAGAGGTCTTAGTCCATAGAAGGCCAGCTCCATTCCTTTGGGCTCTGGGTGAGGCTGAGCATGGCAGAGAATGAGGCAGCTCCATCATGATCAGGAAGCAGAGGGAGTGGCCAGACAAGAACATATTCCCCAGTGCCCACCTCCTCCAGCCACACCCACCACCTCAGTTACCACTCAGTCAATCCCTATCAGGGGATTAATTCACTGACTGGGTTAAGACTCTCACAACCCAATCATTTCTCCTCTGAACCTTCTTGCATTGTCTCACATGTGAGCTTTTGGGGGACACCTCACAACCAAACCATAAAACAAAGTAGAAACTGCCCCCTTAACCACAAAGGCAAGTATCTTAAGGAAGTATGCCGCAGTCCGGCTGCAGCAAAATAACCGGGGGGTGACGAACAACTTGTGTACATTGATACAGCAGGAGTGGGAGCTGTTTATTATAGGACAGGAGGGGTATATATACATTCCACACAGCTTATCTAATTAATATAAACTAGATACAGCAGTCAACCAATAAGGAATCTTCACACTAAATGACTCGCTGGCGTTACTTCACAAACCACTCCCTCTGGCAAAATGCCAGGCGCCATCTTGACTTGTTTACAGACTCTAACAGAAGTGTCCAGCCCCTGAGTACTGAAGCCTTCTGCTGGTGACCCGGCACATTTGATTGGCATGTCAGTGCACTGGGGGAATGTCACCAATTTCTCACCAATCCCATTAGGCTGCATGAAGATTTCATCCTGATAACTGTTGACTTCTCAGGGCTTACTCTGGTTCACATGTCATTTGGTGAACAGAAATTTAGGGAAAAAAACAGAAATTAGGGAAATTCATCTAAATGGAAAACTGACCTCTGGTATATATATTGCAGGCCTTCCTTATTCAGGCACAATCACAATACCCCGATAACCAAATGCTAACCCACGCAGAGACCATTCTTCATTGATTATTCCAAATTGAAGCACACAGTTCAGGAAGTGTGTACTAGGAAAAAAAAAAGAATATATATATATATATATATATATATATATATATATTACCTTAAATAAATAATGCATTAGGAATGTTCATGCCTGGGATGCAGTTGATTTCTATTCTTTTGTATGCAATCCTTTGTGACTTGAAAAAATAATCATATTTTTTAAAAGGAAAGAAATGTTTATATATTTGCTAAGTACAAGTAGAATGGACCAATCAAAAACAAATAAAATCAATTATGTGTGTGACCATTTCCCTAATGCTTGAGACATGTTTTAAGAAGTCCTAAGTTTCATGACTGAAGGTATTTTAACAAACACGTCATTGAGCATGTCCAGAGTCTCCACCCCAGTTTGTCAGTGGACATTCTCTATGCCAAAGGTGGTGGGTTCTGTCCTGTGGGTCTGCATTTCTTAAGGGCCTATAGGTGTTGTATCTACAGTGTGGAGCAGAGGGCCAGGCTCTTAGAAAACCTGCATATTAGCTAACTAATATTTTGTTATGGCACTGGAAGCCTCGCAGCAAGATTGTTGATGAACTTGACAGAAGAATTTGAAAGAGCAGAAAAGAAATTAGGCTCCTGCTGGTTCACCGCAATATAGCTCTCCCCCGCATGGGTATGTGGGATGTTTACTCTTTCATCCCTTAAGAGTAGGTGCCTGAGACAGTCCTGGCAGATGAGACGTGATAAGGCAGTGTTCCCGGCAGGTAGACGCACTATTAACTGCTCACTCTCCAGCTGGCTATTGCCAAGGTTCAGGGATACAACTAACTGGTGCAAAGGTGCCCATCAGTAAGTCTGGATGGAGACAGCTGAGAAGAGCCAGCTACCCAGGGGGACAGTCTGAGGACTCCCACAGGTATAGAAAAGACTATCTCTGTGAGAACACACTGGTTTTGTGTTTAATTCATTGTTTGTTGTTACAGAATAAAGGTCGACTATTTTGACTCATACAACTTGTAACCAGTAAAGTTCAGCAACTCATTATCATTAAGGTAGGATTGTTTGAATTTATGTGCATGCATTTTATTGCTATTTACATTTTATGCCTCCCAAAGTACAGCCCAGCATATAATGTATTCAAGGAAATGGATGCAGAGTAAGCACGCACACAGTAAAGAGCGAATTCCTTCTTGCACTTTGTGATTTCTATAAAGTAGGTGCAAATGCTGCGTTGTACTTAGTGTACAATCAAAATCAAGTAGCTGATTTTGCAGACTAATTTCCATCCATAGTATGCCACTTGCACCAGAAGTACGCTGCTCAGAATGCATATTGACAAATGTCTGATTCTTTCTAGTCCTGATGAATAGAACAGGTTGTCATAACAAATTGCTATCTCCTAGAACAGATTTTGAGGAAAAAAAAAAGCCAATAGAGAGAATGTCGATGATCCTTGGGCTTCCAGATTACAGTAAGTAGAAATCAATACCATTTATTTAAATGGACATGTATTACACCTACTGAAATTCTTTGCACATTCATGTCATCTTGGCATGAAAACTGTCTTACAAGCAACATTGTTGATGTTTTTTCCTTTCTGTCCTATGAGTCCATATGTAGCATGCTATTTCTAAAGGAGGCTTCAACAGCCACAATGATGCAAATCAACATTTGAGCAAAAGAGAAAGTCACAGCCTCTTAAGGCTTTATATTTTTATATTATATTTTATTGTAATATTTGATGCTATACCTAAAATGCCTTGTGTTGTTTCAGCGTGTTACAAGAAGCGTAATACACATTTCTTCTATATTTTTCTCGAATAATGCAATTAACTACCAATGGTAAACACTAGCTAATATTTATTTGTTATTTAAATACATTTCATTAATCCTAAGACTAAAAATATCATTTGGTTTCTTTCAATGTATTTGTTATTTGTGGGTTTTGTTAAATCCACAATTTAGAGGTCCTGGCATTAGAACCAGCTCCACAGAGCACTTTTTCCTGCGTGAGTGGCCTCCTGCAGTTCCCTACCAGCTCATGGAATTCCTCCTCCAATTCCCATGCCCCGCCCCGCCCCCCCCCCCCCCACCAGTTTTGCCATCCTTTGAGGTTGTCTTCTTGACTTCTAAAATGCTTTTCCATTGCTCTTTCATTCATAATTTTTCACTTCTGATCAAAATAAAACAAAAAGTTGATATTTCTCATACACTTTGAAGAGTCACAAGATTCTAAATAATTTCTTATATTGTAATGCTGAGAGTTCCTTTGCCTCGTTTTGAATTTTTCACGAATCTATTTTAATCACAATTTCAAGATGTACTTGTGTACCAAAGAACGAAGCATGCAAATGAGATTTCAACTGTGTGGCTCTGGATTGCCAGGAGGGGGAAATAGCTCTGCAGGACAGGAGGCTGGGCAGCTCTCTCCTGAGCAGAGAGCCACAGTGCAGCCAGACGGAATGAGGCCAGGCTCCCCAAAGTCCTTGCAGAGAGAACAAATTAAGCTCTTTAGGTTTCTCCCCCTCAGATAAGCACTGGAAAACCTCATCATAACCTGGAGACGGGACTCAAAATCAGCCCGATGATACAACCCTGAGTAGGTTCTATGTCTTTGCAAGAAACACAGATTAATTTGGAGCCTATCTGGTGATTTCATTTCAGATTATACACCTCCTGAAGGGCCTGACGCAAGATAGAGTCACATTTTGATATGCTAGGGAATGGACCTCAACAAACCAATGGAGAGGACACTTCAAGCCATCAGACCCTGCTAGTCACAAGGGCACCGTATTTCCACACAACTAACCACAATGGCAGAGCCCCCTGGGATCACCTGGATCCCTGGACAATATCAGCTCCTTCTCACACAGTACTCCCAAGCCCTTGCCTCCAGGGCTGTGCAAATCACTTATTTTAATCAAAGACAGGCCAATTCCTGCCTTCTGCCAATTAACCCTCACACAATGTGTGTGTGTGTGTGTACCAAGTTGCTGAGTTTGCTCCTGTATCCACCCCTCCATTTGCTCTCTGTTTCTTCTCAAAGGTCTGATCTACAATCTTGGATAAGCTTACAGAACATCATTTAACACTTCTCACAGACCAAGTCTGCTGCAGACAAATACTCCTGATTTATGTTTATCTGATACCAGAGAGCACATTTTGCACATCATTTTAAAAGAGAGTTTAGATACAGACAGAGTTGATAATAGGGAAAATTTTGTTTTTGCTTTTTCAACAGTTTGAATACCCTGTTCCAGCATTTCTGAGCTTCCACATTTCCTCAAAACAATTCAGGAGTGTTATGTTTAGATATTAGGGCTCCCCCAAAAGCTCACATGTGAGACAATGCAAGGAGATTTAGAGGAGGAACGTCTGGGTTGTGAGAGCCAATCACCGACTTAATCCCCCACAGGATTAGCTCAGAGGTAACTGAAGGCAGGTAGGGTGTGGCTGGAGGAGGTGGTCCCTGGGGCCACACATTTGGGGTTCATGCTTTGTATTAGGCAAGTGGAGTCTCTTTCTCTCTCTCTCTCTCTCTCTCTCTCTCTGGGCTTCTCCTCCTCGACACTTGTTCTGGTCAGGTCTTCATGTCTCAGCACAACAAAGCTGGCTGAAACACGGAATGGTCTTATCTTTGCTTCTCTTTGTGCAATTTCCCTTGTTTCCACAACCTCCTCTAGTTCTGGTGTTGAGGGTCAGGCTGTGGCGCCTGCCGGAGCTCTTCTGTTTTTCCTGCTGGGGGTTGGCCAGGTTTCATGGATCTCTGTTGATGGTTCTCACCGCATCTGGGGAAAGTCCTAGTCATCGTTTCTTCACGTGTATTTCTGCCCCTTCTCTTCTCTTCCTGAAACTCCAGGGACATTCATGTCAACACGTGGACTCAGTGACACAGGCTCCGAGACCCATTTCTCTTTGTGTCTCCTCTGTTTTTGAGATTGGGTGATGCCTGTCAATCTCTATTTAAGTTCTGTCTTCCTGCCATCATCTCAGTCTTCTGCTGAGTGCATTTAGTGGAATTTTCATTTAAATTATGTACAATGCTCTGCAGATTTCCTCTTCCATGCCTCCACTTCTCTATTAAAATCCTCCTCCTGGTCCCTCCAGCAAGTGCTTTATTCTTTGACCATATTCATAAGAACTACATAGATGACTTTATTCTACCAAATCAACATCTGCAGATGTCGCTCACTGCCTTAGATTGTAAGACGGGGGACACTTCCTGCTCTTTGGATATGCAGTAATTTTCACTTGACACTGTGTATTTAAATAAAATACTGGAACTCTGAACTTACCTACATTATTTTGAGCATTTTGTTGTTGCTGTTGTTGTTGTTGTTCTACAAGCAGTTAATTTGCTGGGGTTAATGGAAGATCTCTCTCGTGGTGAGCAGCAGGTCACCTCCACTCTGCTCTGAGAACCTCAGAGCTTCTGCATCTGGGACCTGGGTCCTCCCGGGGCACCCACAGTGAGGTGTCACCAGCACAGTACATGGGTAGAGTCTCTGTGCACACAGGCCCCCTGGTCTTCTACTTCTAAGACTTACCCTTTCAAATTCTGCCTGTTCTTCCAGCTCTGAACTCTGTCTTGTCACCTCAGCCGATAAAGACAGGGGTTTTCACCTCTGTAGCCATGGAATGCCGGGAGGTCTCAGACCCAAGACTAAAGAATCGTACTTCTTCCTTATTAAAGTTATAATTTTCAAAAGTAAGCTCTTCATCAGCTTCTTAGTACACTCAGATAGTATGTGTGTGCACACTGTGTGTGTGTGTGTGTGTGTGTGTGTGTGTGTGAGTCCACTTATCTATCTAGGTAAGTGTCCAACTGTGACCTGAGGGATGACTTGCCCAGCCAACTCCCCTTCCAGTCCCTGAAGCCCCCTGACCTCCTGTTTTTCTGGCCTCCCTGGGCATAAGGAAGAGTCCATCAGAAAGGAGATTCCAGTGAGATACCTGAATGAAGGTGGGCCAAGGCAGCTGGACCTCTGTGAGGGTTAATCTCTGTCCCTCTCCCCCTCTCTCTTGGTTGTGCTACTGCTCCTGTACACTTGGCTCCTGGTTTTCAAAATATGGGTCCAAAATATCATAGCCATAGATTTAATTTAAAGTGATCCCAATTCAAGATGCCCCAGGCACTAGGGAAAGACAAATCAAAATGCTACCGTAAGATAACACATTCATCATATGCCTTGAGTAATCTCTGCAAGTAATATCTCAAGAAAACACCTGATAACAAAATATAAAACATACAAGGAATCAAGACGTGAAAAATAAGGGAAAAACTTAAAAATGGATTAAAGATCATTCCATGTGGTAACTATCACTATCACACATATATGTTACAGGAACTATGTTACACTGGTTAAAGAGATAGACATTTTTAAATTTAAAAATGTAGTACTTATTATAAAATAATAGCATTAAAATAATATTAATATTACTACAATAATGTCAACACGAATAGCTATTACAAAATGCCTTAGTAGACTAGAATGTTTGCAAATGAAAAAATCCTTAAATGAAATAAAAGTTTTAAGGGTTATGATTGAAATAATAGACATAGCAAGGAAAAAAATTAGTGAACAGGAAAATAACCCCAAAAAATGATCTGTCACGCAGCACAGAGGATAAAGAGGTGGAAATGTGAAACGATAAGGAAATAGATGAAAGGAAAAGAGAGGACAAAATAGTCTGTTTGGATTTCCAGAAAGATATCAACAGTAAAACCTGCAGTAAGTGTGGAATTTGAAGAGACTGACGTCCAGGAGGTTGGTCTGCTGACACACACCCATCCACAGCCTCACCGGTCCTGGTCCAAGCAGCGTGGTGTTGAACTTAGTAGTGATCAGATGGTCGACCACGTTATCCTGAGTCTTCAGAACATTCCTTGAAGGACTGTGACCACGTGACCTTCTCTGGCCAGTGAAAGACAAACATGAACATCCGGGGTATCTCCAGGCAGATGGAGGAGTGAATGGCTCCTCATTCCTCCCTTCTCTGCTGCAAGATGTGAGGAACGTATCTGAATAGACGCTCTTTCCCCAGGCATCTTGAAATAGCTGCATCAGACTTGCAGAATGAGCAACAAACATTTGTTGGTTTAAAACACTGACATTTCTGGGGTGTTTATAACTCAAAGTAAGCTAGCCAACTGTTACTGAAACATGAAATTGGAGCGATAAATCAGTGCAACAGAAGTGGGTGTCAGTACATAGACACAGGCATTAGCATAATTCAATAAAAAGTCAATGGATTACTTAATGAACGGAACAGCCACAGCTGACTCTCTGGAGGACAGCACAGGGGCTGCACATTCACACATGTCGTAGGTCATATGCCAAGACACACTGTGTGCATTAGAGGTGATGCACAATGGAAAGAGAACTCACAAGAGGTGGCGGCTACAGAAGATGCACCAGAACAAAGAGGGGTCAACACACTCTCTTTTAACCCAGGCTGGACGCCCACACACAATCAAAAGAAAAACTGACATATTGAAGTACTGAAAAATGTAAACCTTTATATAGCAAAATGCAAATAGACAAATATGGGAGCTGGAAACACAACGCAGGTGGCAATAGGTGGTTATGATGTAAAGTAGTCACTACGAATTTGCAAAATGGGGACAAATAATGAAGAGAAACCTCAACACAATGAGCAACAGAAGTGCACCACAGAGGCCGTGAAACCCAGGAACCGACCCCACCACCAGTGGTCAGACCAACGGGACCGGAGTTATGGGAGCACGTCACCCCCTCTCGGATCTAAGCACTGAGTGCTCTGTCCCCAGTGCACATGTGGTGCAGGATAGTTTCTGACATTACTGATGAAAGTGGGAAACAGTGTAACCAGTCTCAAGAAATAACCTGCAACCTCTGATAAAATTAGGAGAAAAACATGTATATTTGTTTTGACAATGATTTCCCACTGCTCAGCTTAACCCATGGAAATCAAAGTACCAGGCACAGGGAGGTTCCTTACAGTTTTACTTGAGGAGGTTAAAGAATAAACAACATGGAGATATAAATAGATTTATCCATCTATATGTATATAGATAGATGTTTTAAAATAGATCTTTACATATAAAAATACATAAATGTATTTGTATACTTTTATACAAATTAATAAATTTATATAAAAATATATAAATTTCTTTATATGTAAAAATTTATATATCTTTATAATATCTCTATATATGTTTTTATATGTAGACTTGTATATGTTTATATAAAGAAAGAGAGATGCATTCATATAATAAAGCTTGCAAGGATAAATCTCCATTAAAACAATTAAAGAGAGAATAGTGATGCAAAAATATTTTGTGTAGCCTAGTTCATTTTTATAACGCAAACCACAACAAATCTCAGGGTTTCATGTATGTATAGGTATCTGGTATCTTATCTTAGTCAAAATTTGTAGGAGGATTTGGGTCAGTTTCTGTGTAAGGTTCTACCCTAAGCAATAATGAGCATCAGGAGCAGGAGAAACACTGATTTATCTCTTCAATCTCATGTTTCAGTAGCAGTTGGCTAGCTTCTTCTGAGTTATAACCACCCAGGATGTCAGTGTTAAACCAACAAACGTTTGTTTTCCTGTGACGGCAGGAGCCCATACCTGTTCTAGGTAATATCCATACATGTGTCCACATCTTTCTATTACTATAACAAAACAGCTGACAAAATCAGCTTAAAGAGAAGAAAGGTTTATTTTGGCTCAGTTTTGGCAGTTTAAATCCATGGTTGGTTGGCCCATTGCTTCTGGGCCTGGGACAAAGCAACACATCATGGCAGGACCATCTGTTGGAGCAAAGGGAGGATGGGAGGCAAAGAGAGACAGAAGTGCTAGGTTCCCACAATCCTCTTTAAGCACAGCCCCCCAGAGACCAGAAGACCTCCCCATAACCCATGTGTCAAGGTTCCACCACCTGCTGGTGACTAAGCTCTAACACCTGCCCTTGGGGACATTCCACACCCACACAGCATGGTCACAGTCCTTAGTCTGAGCAGTGGGAAGCGAAGGCTCCACCCCTGCTGACCCTCCCGGCTCAGGGCTGCCCTGTTCTGCAGACTCTGCTGGTCTAGCCTACCGAGACCGTGGCAGAAGGAAAGATGGGTTGTCAATCTGGGTCACCATGTTCTGTTAAAGAGGAAGACAGAGGGAGACCAAGTTCTGCATTTCTAGCATGAGCCTGATGGGTCAGAGGGTTGGCATGTTCTGAGCGTTGTCACTCACGCTCCCCAGGTGAGATCTCTGACCTTTCTTTTTCCAATTTGGCAGCTTTGCAGCAGAGGGTGTCTGTGCCAACACTGCGTTTCCCCCTTTACCATCGCCAACTTCAAAGATGAATGTGGCTCCTTGTTTTGTTTGTACTTGAATTTCTGAGGTTGTTTACAAGTTGGACTTCATAATGGTAATCTGTGAATCACTTACGTGTTTTGCCAATTTTAATGGCGTCATTGTCTTTTTCTCACTAATTTCCTGAGGATTTTCAAATAATAAAAGCATTAATCATTTGCTGTCATATTCTAAATATTCTTCCCACTTTGTAATTTGCCTTTTATCCACACTGCTAATTTCCTAATGATCTTCAAACTTAGCTTTTTAATTTCTAGTACCTCAGTCAGCAACTCATGCCAAGAAATCTCAAGTTAAAAAAAACAACAACAAAACTTATTTTCTTGCTGGATTTCTCATATATTCTTTTGAATTAACTCCTTTAAAAAATATATACTTATATTTGGATTTCCACAAAGCATTTGAAGAAAACCACTCGTTACTGTGAGCACTGTGAACAGGAGGGCACCCCAGGGCAGCCCTGCCACGGCCGTCACACAGGAGCACTGCGATTGACAGGTCCTGCCAGCTCAGAAGCAGGTGCCCTGGCACTGACGTCATCCTGATCAGGCCTAGTTACTGTAACAGCAAAGGTGCTGGTGACACAGGAAGCGCCCGTCAAACCTGCGAGTAAAGCCCAGCTGAAGAGGACGATGGCAAGCTGACCTTGAGAGCAAGACTTCAAAACGTCTCCGGAGCCTGTGACCATGGGCTGTCTCCTGGATAGCTGCGGGTGAGGACAGCAGGTACCTCCTGCTTGCTGCCTCCACCCTGCGGTGTGGAACTTTCCAGGCAGACCTCCAAAGGGGCTCCCGAAGCCCGCCTTGTGCATTCTCAGCCCTGGCTCTCTGAGGACAGGCGGGTGCAGGAATGGAGACAGGAGGTGGTTATACGGAAAGCTGCCCCTCTGGGTGCCACGGACCCTCAGAGATGAGTGCATCCTGGAGGAACTCGCCCTAGGGGGTTGCCAGGAAGCCACTAGGGAGATAGACCACGTGTCCCTGGAGCCTGACTCCCATGTGGGTCCTGCAGCGAACCAGGACCAGACCCGAGATGGAGGAGGGAGTTCGGACTGACCGTAGACCCGCCCAGGTAAAATGCTTGCATCCGAAAGAAGCAGGACCTCCGCACAAGCATGGGCACCAACGGCCGAGGGCCGGCCTGAGCCCCCTGGCTGGGTAGCGAAGCTGATGTGAGCACTCCTGGTCCTGGGAAGGTCCCTGTGGAACTCACAACTGAGCTGCAGACCAGTGCACTGGCCGTGTGTCTAGCCTCCCCAGAGGCTTCCTCACGTGCCGACCAAGTCCTAGGACATCTCAGCACAGAACTGTCGCCGGCCCTGGATGCCTCTGTTCTCCACTTGTGCTAACCTGGGGGGACTCAGTGGTGTAGGGAAGCAGGACAGAAAACCCCTTCCCTAACCCCAGGACTCCAGCTTCCAGCAGCCCCAGGCAACAGATTTGGTCGCCAAGTAATAGGATTGTTTTCTTCTCATTTTTTTTTTTTTACTAGAATTCGACATCATAATCATGGAACAGAGGCACTGGTAGAAGGATAAAAATGAATGGAAACTCCCCATCACTAAAAGTGAACTGAAGGTCTTCAATCGGCCCCAAATTTCACTGTTACATAGTGACAAAACTTGCTCCTTGGGAAGAACAAAGTAACTATCCTTTCTCACCCAGAGGATCCCTCGTCTCCAACATGATGGATAAAACTGCCACTGGCCAACAGGAACCCAACAGGTAAGGATGACCACAGTCCTGGACACACCATTAGACTGATCAGTTATGATCTGTGACTTTTTATCTATTATAAATAAATTCAAAAATTAAGCATTGTGAATTTTTAAAGAAGTCACAAGTCTAGTTATATTGTTATATTTGTTCTTAATCCCATTCTTAATTAAATTTATTTTTAGCTCATTCATAAATATACAAAAATTGAACAAAACAATTAGGTCCGTGTGGTTTCAATCTACCTGTATTATTGTGTAATCAGACTAAACATATGTATTTCCTCCCAAATTTATTACTTATTTAAGGTGAAAACATTCGTAAGTCTTTGATCCTGGAGATTTATATATATTATTTATTATATATATATATTTCTTGATGTTTATATATTGCTGTATAATTGAAAGGATTGTATGTTGTAAGCTGTATGGGCTACAAAATTCTATAGGATAAATTGGGTCATAGGTGACAAAATGATAACACTTTCATACAGTTTATCTAAAAAACATCCTGAATTCACCACTTGAAAGGCATTGGTGGGGTCAAAATACTCTAGGAACATGTGAGGTACACAGGTGGTCTAGGTTCCAACTGAGGTTCACCCTACACTTCTGCCCAATGCCTCGACGTTAGTCAGCTTTCTATGTTTGTGAAAAAATACCTGAGATAAACAACTTAAAAAGAGGAAAGTCTTATTTTGACTCATGGTTTCAATCCATGGTCACTTGACCCAGTTGCTCTGGGCCTGCGGCCACTAGAACATCATGATAAGAGGGAGGAGCCAGTGGCCAGGGAACAAAGAGGAGGAGCAAGGGGACTATCAAGACTTGGCTGTGGGCCCTGAGAGTCCCCAGGACTCATTTCTAATTCTAACTCTTCTAACTTGTCCCCTGTGGGACGATCACACTCCTACAGGCTGTGGGCCCACATCAACATGCTCAGGCCAGGCCGGGTGCGGAACTCCACGCAGCCCCTTCAGGCTACAAGGGGCAGGTCTGCCTTCCTTCCTGCAGGCACAGGGGAAAGATCTGCAGGCCCCACAGTGTCGGCAGAGTCAGTTCCATGCAGCGACGGGACTGGAATCTGTCCCGTACTGGCCGTGGTCTCAGCTTCCAGTTCTAGCCCCTCTCGCTGCTGCCCTGTGTCTTGGCTCTTGGTGCCTCTGTCGTCCCAGCCGCAGCCTCAGTGGCCCACGTCCTCCGGCTTCAGAGCGCCCAGTTCGTCCTTCCTCCTTCGGCATCCTCCAGACAAAGTGTCCCCTGTAAGGGCTCCTGGAGTGTTTAGACCCACGCAGGCATGGACATGAAACCTCGTCGGTTCCCAGGTCCTGGGGGCTCCGGCGAGGATCGGGGGCTATTCATTTTCACCAAACTGCCATTTTTCCACCAAAGAAACGAGAAGTGAACCCGCTGGTCCCTTAGAAACAAGGCTCAAGCCGAGGCTCCACACTGAGCTCAGTAGATTCCCCATTGCTTTAAAAACACAAAAAAACAAAAGGATGAAACATGCCCCTGGTTAAAAAAAAAAAAAAGTCAAAATATGTTAATTTATCAACTCTGCGTCTTTGAATGCTGTCTTTTGAACATTACTAATGAAGTGGGAAATAAGGAGGGGATTTGTGATGGCTGTCACCAGACAAGGCACCTACCAAACAGCTCCAGATGCACACTGCACAAGATGCCTTTCAGGAAATACCATTTTATTTAAAAGAATGAGTCACAGACTTACTTCAGGTATTCAGACTTGGGTATTTAACTGTCATTTTCTGGAAAAGTACCTTCAAGTTCCTTGTTAGAGAAAAATAGCATTGTATTTATTGCCAATGATAAAATTTTAGCTTTTTCAAGTGAAATTTAGGGTTTTGAAAAGTATCGATTCAAATGATTGCAACTATTTCTCAGTATTTCAGATTTTTCTGATAATGCATGTGGTGATATTTAACAAATGTGATTATTAAAAACATCGTATAATGATTTTCTAAAAGATTATATTGGTATATCTCAATAAATGAGGAATTTCCAAATGATGACAATTATACATGGCCAAATGATCCATCCAAAGTACAAAAATATAAGAAAATAAGCCAGAAACTTATGGATGTTGTTTGAGATTTTATACATTGCAGTTGGGTTCTGAGAAGCCCCCATTTGTTGAGCTTGGGTGGAATATTAAAGAACATCCACAATTATCCAAAAGTCTACTAAAATACCCAACCCTTTTCCTGCTACATAACTGTATGAGACCAATTTTCCTTATAAATTTCAACTAAAGCGACACTCCACGGAAGGAATGCAGGAGAGCCCTCTGCCCTCCATGGTGCCAGATAATGATAGATTTCCAAGGGAAAAAAATGCCACTCTTCTGACTGCTTTGTTCTTTTGAAAAATAAAGCATTTTTTTCATAAATGATGTTGTTTATGTTACCAGAAATGCAGTAATTATTGTTATTTTAAAATATATTAATAAATATATTTTTAAAATATTTGCCTTGATTTCTAATCAAGGTATTGTGGGTAAACGTAAGTCCCCAAACCCGAAGCCTCTTGGTGTTCCCAATACCTGCTATGAGTATAAAGATTCTGATACCAAAGCGTTTGGAAAGCAGCACTTGAACACATCGAGCGTCCCAGGCCGACCTGGCCCTCCTCAGCTGTCCTCTCTCCGGGGCTTCTCCCAACCAGCTCTGTGCAACGTCCCCAGATGGTGGATTCCTCTGGGCTTTCTAAGGCTCCACTCCCACATGCCCCCTGCACAAGACTCCACACCATCCTCTTCTCCAAACGGAGGGACACTTTCCTCCTCTTGGGCCCTTGAGCATTAGGCATAAGCCATGACACAGGTCCTATATAAAGTCTTACCCTGCGTTCTTTGACCTCCTCCCTCAGCACAGCACTGAGCAATGGCTGGTGGCACTGCCTCATTAGCCTCCGGACAGGAACTGACATTTTCCAGCCCCAGATGGCCAGTGCAGCACGATCTTGCATGAAGCATGTGCTGCAAAGTATGGCATAAAAGGAAGAATCTGAGTTTTGTGGCATTTCCAAGTGGTTTGATGCTGATGGGTGTGTAACCAGGCTCAAGCCCGCTTATCACAGCTCTGACTTCAGGAGCGTGTGGCTGAGGAATGATGCATTTCCAGGACTACAGATGGTAGGATAGATGTGCCAAAGGGGCCCATTGTTTGAGGCCTTGCACGCACAGAAAATGTTACCAATTTTCTGAAATATTGTGGAGTAAGCAAAACCTTATTTTAGCCTTATTTCCATGGCACCACAGGTCTACCTTCTACCTTCAGGACTCTTCTGACAGTGAAATTCATAGAATCTGCTCTCTGGCCTGTGCTTATTCTTTGCTTATCTTCAGCTCATTCTCCTTGTTTTAAATGTTTATCTTACCACAGATCATCAGTGCTAAGATACTGAAAGATCAATTCTAATTATTTAATGAACAATATCAAATAGGTGGCCGTGACATTAAGTGTCCACTGTATTAGCAACAATCCAAATGCTGTCATCTCAAAGAACCTTTTCTTCACTGGGAGCTCTCCAAAACGTCACTTCCAGCAGCACATCAGACACACACTGTTGGGAACATGGTGGCAGCCTCCTCTGTAAAGACCTCCTCTGCTTTTCTTGTCCAGAATGGATCTCACCCTCTCACAGTGCTGCCTGGCACAATGACCTGAATCTGATGCTACAGCTCTGCCTGAAGACAGGATTCCATGTGTCACCTGCCGTCTTTTCCACTCACCCTTCCTGAGCTGACCTTCCTTCATTTGGATCAAGTGTCATGCTGTCAATCACCCTGAGACAAGGCCGTACAAGATGCCCAGCTTCGTTGCTTCAGGACCTCCTCATTATTGATCTTCTCTTGCCATTTGCCATTAGGTTTCATGTGTAAGAGACTCTGATAAAACTTCTTAAGAAGCTAAAGGTCACATCAAGACAGATTCAAGTCTTAAAGTCAAAAAAAAAGGATAAAAAAGATTACTTGTCTTTAAAAACTTTGCCTTGATACAAGCCTAGTTTCTCAAGAATGTTGGACGATGGAATTTCTGTAATATATTTTTCCAATTCCTAGATCTTTTGTTGTCTGAAAGGAAAAAGAAAAAGAGCGTCACTTTGAAGTTGGTCAAACCATAGTTCCAGAGAACTTCAGTGCTGAAGCATGTCATTGAGTTCAACATCCCCCTTGCACTGTGGAAAGGGGGAGGGGGAGGACCGCAGCATGGAAATGAACACAGCAGCTTCAAGGCTTCCACTGAGAGTTTGTGGTTTGCAATCTTAATGGAACATTAATAATTTTATATTATTATTCAAGAATGTAATAATGATGTATTTCAAAATTTACATCACACATTTTGTGAGTTTATGGGATATTGTTGGTGTTTCTTCAGTGATGCTTGAATGCCTTACTTACCTCATATTCACATCCTCTGGGCTCCCGTGACACCACCTTGCTAGGTTCAGTCTGCGTCAAATAGGGCACATGTGACCAGGCAGGTGAGGTATGGGCTTCCCTTCTCTTCAGAGGGAGGCTTACTTCTCTCATCAGCCTTTATGTCTTCATATGGAAACAGGAGTCAATGCAATCACCACCACCCCCACCTGAAATCTCCCCACTGCCTCCATAAAAATACCAATCAATGAAAATTTACATAAAAATACCAATCAATGAAAATTTACATATAAATACATTTGTATATAATCAAATATAAGAATATATGAATCCAAACCTACACCACAACATTTCCCACTTAGCTCAGAAGGCACTTATAAAATGTGGTACAAATGCTAGAACTTTGTGTTTTAATGTTGTTTCTAGAAAATTCTGTTGTGCTATCAATAGGCAGACCCAATATAACCTCTGAATATTCTCAAGTGTTTATATGAAAATAACTAGTGAGGCAGAAAATTACATTTTTATAATTCTGGGAAGGATGATTCTGCAAATCTGTAAACCAGTGGCTAATATTATAAATAAGAAAGTCCAAGAGATATGTTGTTTGGGTATATGGAAATCAGATGAATACTAACGTCAAGATCCTGATAAAATTCCCAAACTGAAGAAATTCCTTTTTTTTCCTATAAAATATATGCAAAAATTATATTTTAAGAACCACATATAAATGCAAATTATTGCTTAACATTTCAAAAGTTACCTTGTTAAACCATCTAATGTACCTCTTAAAATTAGGTAGCATCAAAAAAGCTCATTAGTGCCCACAGTATGTTACTACCAAAAATTCAATGTAAGTAACTTTGTCCCTTGAATATTTAAGCAAAAAGTCTTTCAGGTCTTTGATTGGAAGGGAAAGCCTTCCTATGGCTTGGTCATGACATTTTCAAGACTGCAACTTCCTGGTTGTCCCTCTCTGGCGAGCCCTAATGCAGGGACCAAGGTGGCAGGACTCCCAGCCATCCTGAGAAGTGCTTTCTTCTCTAATTTCCCCGTGAAGAAGAGAAGCTAGAGGATGGGACTTACAACACCCAGGAAGGATTGGAAGTCAGATGCATAAGGAAAATCAAGCCAAGCAAGCATTCAAAACAGAGCAGGGCCAGAAACTGGTGGGAATGCGTGGGAAAAATCTGGTTCCTGCTGCTGGGGGCCGGGGTCCCTGAGAACAAGCATGCTCATGGTTTGCTATTAGATTCTGTTTCCTGCAGAGATTGTAGCATGGGCCAGAGCTAACTTGAACCAAGGAAAGAAGGGGGGGGGGAGTAAGACAGTGAGTAGACCACCAGAGGCAAGGGGGACCAGGTAGCTGGGCATCTGTGAGTCCAGGGACAGAGCTGGGCTCCTTTTCCACCGTGCATTTCTGGGAGCCATGATATAGAGGTCTATGGTCCTAAGTCACCTGAGTGAGCTGCTGTGCACCTAGAGGAAAAGGACAGCTCATGTGCAAGTCGCTCTTGGACACGAATGAGAAACTGATGTGTGTATAAGAATGTTAGTAAAGATGTCTCTGGAACTGGAATCCAAGCCAAACGCTGTGCCTTGTTCCATCTGGACTCTCCTGACCCAGCCCACCCACCATGTACTTATGTCCTAAACCCACCATCTCAAAGGTCACCAGACCTGTGGGTGGGCTTGCTCCTCCACTCACTCAATGGTCACCTTGCTCACTCGCTCACTGCTCACACAGGAAGGGATCAACCTGCAGTGGGTTGGTGTTGGTCCTCACTGGCTGCTGGAACGTACCCCAGACCCGGGGGTTACCAAGGCCAGCAGTTCTAGAGGTGGAACTGCAAACATAAGGCACCGGCAGGTTCTGCCTTTGGTGAAGGTGCCCTCCCCTGGATGGTGCCTTCTTACTGTGGCCTCACAGGGAGGAGGGCGGACTGGCTCCCTAGCTAGGCCTTTTGTCTGGACACTGATCTCATTCACAAGGACTCCACCCTCGTGGCCTGGTCCACTCCCGAAGGAGTTACCTCTGAAGACCTCCACATTGGGGTTTAGGGAGTGGGGAGATAAACCGTCAGCCCACAGCAAGTGGTAGGGAACTTAAGAAAAATAAATCATAAGATAAAAAAGCAACCAGGGAAGACAGACCAGGCAGTAATTAAAAGGGTGTAATACGGCAGCCAGAGTGTGCCAGGGAGCCAGCCTCACAGTGCTCCCTGGCCAACCTCCCCACTGGACGGTCACCGCCTGCCTGCTTCCCGCCTGCCTGCTTCCCGCCTTCCCTCCGTGCCTCCAGGGAGCGTCCACTAGGCTGAATTTGAATCACCCATGGGATCCTCTCTCTCTCTGGATGGTTAACTTCCTGAGAACACAAACTGGCTTTGCCTCTGTCTGCATCATCTCCTTGCTGAGCACAGTCCCTCAAACACGTTCAGCAAATGGATGAAGGAGTCGAAGGAGCTCGCTGGCCTCAGCTCCCTGCGGCTAGTCTCCAAGGCCTGCTAAATGCATTATTCTTCAGATCTTTCTGTCTCAAAATCACTACATTTGGACACATGTAAAATGCAATGCCTGATACAAAATCCCTCACACTTAGGCAAGAATCAATTTACCTGGGCACCAATCATAATGTCTCCTCACAAGCACACTTGACTTTTCCCCAAGAAGAACTTGTTAGAACACAGTCACCATTGACTCTAAATTGGGAGAGGCTCAGATAAGGGCAGGACTGTACATACCATGCAGATGCACAGATGCGTACAGCCAGGAGCCTCCCCTCTCACCACCAGGTCCCTGCTGCTCCAACCTGCCGCTCTGTTCCTATCATGCAAAATACCAAAAAGGCACCGCCTGTGTCAGGTGCACGTTGCTGCTGTAAGGAGCGATCACAAACAGCACAGTTACCGCCAGCCATCTAGAGTGAAAAGTCTGAAGAGGTCTCCTGGGCCCAAATCCAAGTCTGCAAGGCCTTCTGGAGCCTCTGGTGCTTAATCCACCCACATTTTTCCAGCTGAGAGAGGCAGGTGGCCTTGCTGGCCTGAGGCTCTCTGCAGCTGCAGCCCCTCCCTTCCCTCACGAGGACCTGCATTGGGCCCATCGTGATGAGTCAGGATCATCATCCGTCCCAGGGTTAGCTGACTGGCAAATTTAGTTCCATCTGCAAAATTCATTCCCTTTTGCCATGTGACACATATTCAACGGGCCGGGGACTCTGATGTGGACATGGGGGGCATTATTCTGCCCACCATATCACCTTTCCTCAGGCCCCTTAAGCCTGTCCCAACAGCCTGGGTGTGCAGTTTCTGACCAGCGGCATCTCCATGCTGAGGACGGCAGAGCAAGCAGGTTCTTGGCTTGTGGCCAGGAGAAGGTGAGAGGACTCCCGCCAAAGAGTTTGTTTCTTTATATCAGAGCTGTTTGCCCCAGAAGGGAGGGCTGAGTGTGCCAGTGCTTGGGTGTCCCCAGCATGGCCACCACCTCCCACCTCCCACTTCCCATGCTCCGAGGAGTGCTGCTGGATCCTCCCGTGCTTCCTACGTTGCTGGCTCAAGCCCTGAAAGCCCACGGCTCTCCTGGGAGTGTGCTGGCCTCTTGGTCCTTGCAGAGGCTTCCTTCACGTCCCCATGGGGCTTCCATGCTGGTAGCTGCTCTCTGTCCTTGCCACCTTCACCGTAACCCTGTTAGGTTTCTTCCCAGTGTTGCTAAATCAGCACATGGTAGCAGATGGTCACTTTTAACAGTCACTTTTAACAAAGCTCCTTAATTTATCACACAGACTTCAACAAATGCCAGATGCACATCTCCAAGGCAGGGGTCCTGGACCCCTAGCTGTGCTTCGAGACACAGGCAGGGGAAAGAGCTCACTGTCATGGGACCCAAGGGGCAGAGCCTAGAGAGACGCAGTGGATGGCTGTATACACACAAGACACACTCAACACCCTTGGCTCGGAAGCTCTAGACAGTTGTCATATTAGACTGCCCACCTAGCTATGTGCGTGGGCTTGGCTAGGGGCAGCTCTAGACACTCTCAGCTGCTTCCTCTGAATAGTAGAGATGGCTGCCTGGGGAGGGGAGGGGGAAGGGTCTCATGGAATGTTCTTTGAAAGAGGGAGACCTCCAACCAACAGAAGGAATGGCTATTCTGCTGTTCTGTTAAAGGAAACTTCCAGGCCTCCTGAATCAGCAAGTGGTTCCCAGAGGGTGACCACAGTTACTGGAAACACCTGCCTTATCTGTGGTGTCCCTGGGTGGCCATGCTCTGAGTCACTTGGGGGCATTGACATACACAGGCCTGCGTAGTAGGGCTGTGCTCCATCCAGCCCACAGAACAGTCAAACGTCCTTCTAACATTCTTAGAGATGAAGAGTGTCTGAGTCTAGAACCTAGTGTTTTGTGAAAACATGAAGCATTTTACTGGAACTTTATATTATTATATTATAATTATATTTATATTATGTGATATGCATATAAAGTACATATATAGCATTACATTTTATTTTATCCAAAATATAATTATATCATGTAAGTTGAGTAAATCTTACCCTTTGATTCAGATATTTACCAAAAGTTGTTCACAGTTTCAGAAAATCCTAATACCAACAGCCACACCTCCCGTGGTACCTGTGCTATCCAACACGGGAGGCACTAGCAGCAATCTGTTTGTTCCTGTAATGTACACCATGCCATTTATATATAAAAACATCATTATTTATGCCTCATTTCGAACTTTTAAAGCTAAAAAAATGTGGACTGTAATCAATTAAAAGTTGTCTTTTCATAAATTTGAGTGAGCACAAGCATGCAACTGTCATTATCTCTTCTGATATACTTCACTATTTCATCAAATATAGTTTGTCTCTGATCATTTATATAACAAAATGCATATTATGTTATTATAGACTGATTTCCTTCATTTTAAAATTTATTTTAAAGATGAAATATTTCTTTTATTTATTTGTGCATATGCATTATATTATCCATGTGTTTTTCAAGCTTATAGGTTGATTGCATTATTTTTTAAAATATCCTCTAGGGAAGGGAAAAAAGCATGGGGTTTGGAGTCAGGTAGACCTGAGCTTATATCTGATTTCCAGATCTTGGTGCATGTCCACCCTTAGCTGCTACTGACCTTTGATCCTCTGTTTCTCAAAACGATTGTGAAGACGGTGGCAATGAGATAAATAAGACATCTAAAGAGAATCTTATTTATGTTGTAGTTGGATTGGCAAACTTTTATGTTTAATATTTATTGTCTCACTTCAGAAAGTTGTTCCAAGTACAAAAGGTTAAAATTATCCTATATCATTTCCAAAACATATGATTCACATTTAAATTTACAATTAATATAGAATTTAATTGGACAGGAGTCAGATATTGCTAGCACTACCTGTTTATAAGACTTCTTATTTTGAAAGATTTATAGATTTCCAGAACAGTTAAAAAAAAAAAGAAATTTTCTGTATTCCCTCATCTCGGGATTTTGTATTATTATCATCTTTAAATGCATAGACTAATGATAAGAACCAATCAGAAAACTGAAGACTGTTTTCAAATTTCTCTGACCATATGGAATAAATTTTTGTTCATCTTAGAGATGGGGACCTGCTTTCCATTTCGTTCTTGGATAGTTGACTGGTTTTGTGTGTGTGTGTGTGTAGTATATCAATTATTTTTCCCACTTGTATGAAATGGCAGCTGTGATGTTTAGCATGGATCTGTTTTAGACTTTGTTTTATTTTCTATTTTTGTGTTCATTGATTCCTACTTCAGGACATCTGTAAAATGTGACATCATTTACAACTAGTACCAGTACATAATAGGATAAATCCAGTCTGTGTGTCTTTTTTTCAAGGAGTACCTTGGTTATTCTTGGTCCTGTATCTTTCTATATAATTTGAAATATGAGATCATGTATATAAAAAGTAAAGAACACAGCAGGCATCCAATAATTGCCTAAATGAGAAGCTGTGGGTGAAATATGCATGAGCATATATTAGCTATTTACAAACATTACAAATAGTGAATTTACATTAAAATCTGTCCTCCAGTGTGTATGTTGGGTTTAATTCTACAAATTCTCTGATTATCTGATTCTATAACATCCTTCTCGAGTTTTTTGGAATCTCTTAAATTTCTCACTAACCAAATTTTTTATATTCTCAAAACCTTTTACATTTTAACTATTCAAATAATTGTTTTCCATCATTGGTAAATGTTTTAAACAACATAAATGTAAAAATGAAAACAAATCTTAGTTTTGGACTTCTCATGTTTGATCGACTCCATTCCACAGCTTACCTTTTAGCCCTGACTTAGTCTAAAAGTGGACTGTGCTCTTATTAGTGACACCATTTAGTCACAACATAATGCTTCCATAGCCACATTCTGGGGTCATTTTTGCCATTGCCTAATTTATTTGAAACCATTTAATATCTTTAACATTATGCTACAATAAAACAGAATGTTCAACAGTTTCTGAAAATCATAGGAATATTAACAGTGAAATTTTTAAAACAATTAGAATTTTTTTGAAGTTATTAAAATGCTATACTTTGACCTTCTACTTCTTTTTACTTTTAGTCTACTTTTAATATTGGTGAAAACCAATGATAAAAATATACTACCTGTGGGCTGGGTTTGTGGCTCAGTGGTAGAGAGCTTGCCTTGCACATGTGAAGCACACACACACACACACACACATACACACTACCTTCATTACACCATATTAAGTAAACTTTTAAATTTCAACTTAACATAATAAAGTTCAAAAATCACAAGTGCACCACTCAATGAATTTTGCAGAGTGAATGCATTCTAGTGGTCTCTGGTGGTCTCCAGATCAACAACAGAACAGCACTAGTTCCATAAGCCACACTCAAGACCTATGGGGTTGCTGCCCTCTACCTCTGCTAATTACTAAGCTGTCAATGGGTTTTGCATTTTAATTTTTATAAAATTACATTAGAGAACATCTTTGCCTGACTTCTTTGACTCCACTGTACAGGAGACCCATTGTTCACCAATACTGTTGGGCAATATGTCATTGTACAAGTAGGCCACAGTGAGTTTATCCACTAGCAACTGGGTTTTTCCAGTTTTCCTCATGAAGAAATAATGCTTCTGTGAACATATCTATAAATGTCTTTTGAGCAAATAGTAGATTTCAGAATGATAAGCTATAAATATATCTTAGCAGTGCTGTTGACGCATTTTAAAAACTGCAGCCTCTCTAAGTGTGTGAGATGGTCAGTTACTTCAGAGCCAGGCCAGCCCTGGATATTTTCTGTCTTTCTCCCCTCATCATTTCTAAGTGTCTTTTTTTTTTTTATCAACAATGAACAACTTCCTCTATGCCCACAAACCATTAGGATATTCTCCATGGTGCATTTCTTCATTTAGCTATTTAACATGGGTTTTTAATTTGTTTAACTGTTTTATAAGTTTTATATGTATTATTGCATACTAACCATTTCGTTAAAAAAGTTTGCATTCGCATCCTGTCTACACATCACTACCTCCACAGTTAGTTACCACGTTGTTCTGAAACATCTTGATGTCTAGCCTGGACTTGGAAAGTAAAATCTTAATATCTTGACGATCTCTTACCTTGTCTTTCTCCTACTACTATGATCTATTGTGTCGTGTTTGTCTTTAAGGAAGATCAGAACTGAAGAGTAACATTCATAGGGAAATGGCTACAGATTACACATTTATTGATGCCACAGCTTTTAATGTCATATTTAATGATTGTTTAGCTCGCAATATTTTCTCATTTCCATGGTCACTTTTTGAACTCGTGGGTTGTCCTGAATATACTAAGTACCTTTCTAACATTTAGAGATCAGCTGTTTGCCACTTAATTGACTCCAGTTAGTTTCCTGTACTCAGATGAGATTCTGGGAGTGATTTCCACCTCGAAGGAGAGGCAGACCTATGGGTCAGCATGTGGTCAGTCCTGCACAGTGTTCCCCAGGGGCCAGTCAGGTCAGCTTCCTTGCTATTGTGCATATTTTTCATCTCCTTCCTGATTTCCTATCACCTCTTCATCCTTGATATTCTGTTTAATCAGCGTTTGCCCAGCAGGTCTACACATGACATTATAAAATGCCCTTCTTGATGTTCTACGACTTCATTTCACCTCAAAGTTTCTTTGACTGATATTGTTCAACTATTGCTCAACTATAATTTGAAGTTGCGTTTGATTTGTTCATTATTCCTGAATTCCGTGACTTGAATATTCAGGGATATCTCTTACAACATTTATTTGAGACATTTTAATTCCATTGGATAATTTTTGCAATTTTAATCATTTGGTCCATTACATCTATCTATATTGGTAGTTCATTTGAATCTCTGTATAGTTCTGTACTATTTGCCTTTTTTTTCTCGGTCTTGATTTCTTTTGGATAATAAAATATTTACGTTTATTATATCATTGTTCTCTTTCATTAATCTCACTGTACTCTTTCATTAACTTATCTTTTTTGGTTACTTCAGCATTTATAAATCAGAGAATTAAAGAAATCTAATATTCTGAAATGCTTTTTCCACTTTCCAGGAAGCAAATTAGGAAGATTTTAAACCTTTCCAGTCCTATCAGTTCTGCCATTTAATTCCATAATTCTTGAGCACAACATGAGATTGTTACTGATTCACAGGGAGTTTTATGTAGCTCTGTCCCACATCAACCCCCCCTTAGATCTCCATTGCTTTCTGTGTTTCCATGCTGTCGTTCATCCTGAAGCCACATTTAGTTTTTTAGTAATATTGCTGCTGGTGATAAATTCTCTTTTTATTTTTCTGGAAAACTCTGAATTTTGCCTTATTATTTGATTGTTTTTGAATGCTGCGCTGTGCTGCCGTGTGGAGCCACGTGTGAGGGCCACTCTAGTGGGACACCAGTGAGCACTTTTGGTCTTGAGATGTGGTGTCTTCGCTTTAATCTGGAGTATGGAATTGCCAGCTGTTTTCAACACCCAGAAGTTAATAGACTATATTTACTGGGAAAGACTTTCTATTTTCCTAAGTACAACTCCAGTGATTCTTATGTTATCTAGATACAGAAGACGACTCCACTTACAGTTCTTTTAAGCCAAGAAACAAAATTTTAAATTTTCATTTGTCCAGAGGGCTAGATATTTATATTAAAAATCCAGAAAATAAGTACTTCAGCTTTCTGGGTCAGGTGGTCTTCATTACAGCTACTCAGCTCTGCCACTGCACCACAAAATCAGACAGTAACCTACATCCATGGGTGAGGCTGGGCTCCAGGGAGACTTTATTGGCAAAAGCAGGTGGTGGTTAGCTTTGGCCTGCAGGGTTGTAAGACCTGGTGCCCAGACAAAATTAGTGGGTGAAGACAGACGTTGGTCCTTCACAATGTTCCTCTATTTGCATTTATAAAAGAGCCCTTTGGGAAGAAGGCAAGAGGCCCTGACACCTTGCCTTTGGTGTTCAAAGCCATTTGTACATGTTTGCTGGACTGGATTGGAATGTCAACTACCAGCTAAGACTTAGCCCTGGAGCCTCTAAAGGCTCAGAAAATACTTGTAGCTGTTGCCAAAACTTCCAAAGATACAGTGGCTATGTCATGACGACTGTGCTTGCTGACAATGGCAGGTGGACACTGTGTGCTTGTGTTGCGTGGATGGGAGACCCATGCCAGTACTTTCTTGAGTGGACACGCTGTGTGTGTGTGTGTGTGTGTGTGCACAGTCTTAACTCTAGTGGTGTTCTTTCCACAATACTTGCATGACAATCTGCTGGTTACACATTCTATGATACTTCTGAATTTTCTGAAATTTCTGCTTCCTCCTCCCAGGATACCGACTTTGGGATTGACAGTTTCCAATTGGTTTTCTTTCAGCACTTTAGATATTTCTGATGACAAATTTGCACCCGTTGAATTAATGCTCTCCTGTGTAAAATGTATCATTTTCTCTCATAGCTGTCAAGATTTTTTTCTTTACCTTTGTTTTTCAGCAGTTTTATTGTGATTTATATAGAGGTGATACCTCTGGATTTAACTTATTTGGGGTTTGCTGAGTTTATTGAATTTGTAAATTTATGTCTGTACAAAATTTGATAAATTTTTGACCAATGGGAATTTTGCCCTTATTTGGTTCTTTCTGGTGCTGTAAATAAACCTGTCTTAGAGCATCTGATGAATCCCTGGGACTCCACTTGTTTTATTTCCTTTTATTCCAATCTTTTTGCTCTTTAGATTGGACAATTCCTATTTGCCCATAGTATGTTAACTGACTCCTTCACCATCTTATTCTGCATTTATTTCCCTTTGGCCCACTTCCTCGTTGTTATTTCTATAATGATATTTCTTCTATTTTTATTAATGTTAGGTGCGTTTTCCTTTAACTCATGGAGCATAACTAAAAGAGGTATTCCTATTAGTTAGCTTGGCTGCCATAATTACCATAGACAGTAACTCTAGATCCACCTGGATGACCTCATTTATCTTTAGTTACTTCCTAAAGTCCCCATCTAGGAATACTTAACAGCTGGGCTTAGGGCTTCAGCATATTAATTTTGCAAGGATGCAGTTCCATACATAGCCGTTCTTTAATTTTTGTTCCTCTAATTCCATCACTCAGTCATCCTGAGGTTGGCTTCAATTATTGATTATTTTTCCCTTTGTAAATGGGACACATTATTCTGGTTCTTTGCACACTGAGATATTTTGGACTGGATCCTGGACATTGTGGATCTTTTATTGTATAGAAGTTGAAGGGGCTTGCAATTTCCCAGAGCACAGTACAAATCCTTGGCCAGCAATCAACTCAATTAGTATAAAACCTTAAATCATCTCCTCCCCTGGGAGGGGGCCTGGACCCTCAATGTCTTTGTCACGCTGCGTCAGGCCTGTTCTACTCGTGTTGAGTTCAGGTGTGAGCTTAGGACTGCTTAGTCATGTGCAGGTTTAAGGGACCCCATTCGACAGCTCCCTCCCCCTTGAATTTCCCTCACATTCAGTCTACCCCTCTTCTCTCCCTTGTTTCTCTGGCCAGAAAGATAAGATTTTTGCACAGTTATATTACTGGGCTGAGGTCTAGCCTTAAGAAATGTCTCCAGAAATTAAAAAAAAAAAATGTGGAGAACTTAGCTTGTTTGTGTCAGTTTCCCCAAATTCTGATTCCCTTGCATAATCTGCTGCTTCTGGTGGCTCTAGAAATTCTTTATCTTTCCCAAGGAAGTAGAAAAACAGAAAGTCTTAAGAGAAATAGAAAGTCTTTCCTAGTAAGTTGGCAATTCCATAGCCCAGGTTAAAAAAGAAGACACTGCACCTGACTGCAAGATCCTGCTCTGTCCAGCTGCGGAATTCTCCACCTTTCCCTCCTCCATAGAGGGATGGGCCCTGGGGGCTCGGCTGTCTTTATTAAAGAGGCCACTCTCAGGCTTGCTTGTTGCTCCTTGAAGGATCCTGTATAGTTTTTTTTTTTTTCCTGCTTTTTAGGATTTTTCTCTTTATTTGGTTGAATAGCTGTATTATAATGTGCATAGATGTATATTTATATTCCCATTTGAGGTTTGTAATGCTCTTGTGTCTATGTTTTAAAATCTCTTGTCAGTTTTAGAAAATTTTCATTCTCTCTCCAAATATTGCTTTTTACCTGTTTTCTCCACCATTTTAAGACAGTGATTAGGAATACTTGAATGTTTTCTTTATAGCACATGCTTCTCTTTTTATACATATACATATATTTTTAGTTGTTGATGGACCTTTATTTTTTATTTATTTATATGTGGTGCTGAGAGTTGAACCACAGGCCTCACACATGCTAGGCCAGCGCTCTGCCCCCAGCCACAACCCCGCCCCATGCTTCTCTTAAACCCTTTACTGTCTCAGTGGGGTTCTTTGTGCTTCTGACAATGTTTTCTACTCACTCTTAATCCTTACTTTAGCTGTCAAGGGTTTACTGTTAAGACCATTCAGAAAGTTCTTTATTTCGGTTGTGAGTTGTTCAGCTATGGAAATTCCATCTGAAGCCTTGATGCAGGTTATAGGTAAAACGCTATTTACATGTCTCTTTTTTAATACGTTGACCACAGTTATTTAAAGCTCATGCCTGATAAATTAAAAATTCCTATTGCCAGCTCCTCTATTTTTCTTTTTTTAAATTTCTCTGGGTTCTGTCACTTGGGATGCTTGTAATTTGTGTGTGTGTGTGTGTGTGTGTGTGATGCTCCGGATTGAACCCAGGGCCTTGTTCATGAAAGGCAAGCACTCTATTGACTGAGCTATTTCCCCAGTCCTGTAATTGTTTTTATTGAAAGCTGGACATTTGTACACAAACAACAATGTGGAGTTTCTGGATGGTGTCTTTTTCCATGATGAGTTTAGTTTAGCTTGCTGCTGGATTGGATGCAGGAGAAAAGCACCCTAATGCCGTCGGGAGCTGAGCTGGTTCTCCTGGGCAGTCTTCACGCCCAGGGCTGTCTGTCTCTGCTGTATCTCTGTGAGCTCTGTTCTTCCCAGGGCCAAGCCTGCAGCATCACCAGCAGACTACTGCGTTTCCCAGGGCTCCTTCACCCTGGATCCCTGAGCTCCAATTTCATCTCTTTGCACCACACAACCTTGATGACTCTATCTGACTGCTCACTCCTGCAGCCACTTCCTGTTCAGCGATGCTGGAATGGAGCCCAGGATTCAGTGCCAATGCCGTCCAGAAAGCCTTCCCATTCTCCGGCTTGCCCAGCGGCTGGGCGCTGGGCTTTCCTCTGGGTCGGCTTTGTCTCCCCATTGAGGCCCCTGTGAATTGCAAGTGTGTTGAAAGCAAAAGGTACATGGAACACTGGGCTCTCCTCAATGCCTTTCTTCTCAGGGGACTTGGGGGGTTTGTAGCTTTCAGATGCCTTCAAATAGAGGCTTTCATTTGCTTGCATGTAATGCAGTTTTTCTAAAAGGTCCCATCTTTTGGATGGTCTGCTGCAAGCTCTTCCCTAAAGTCATAAGTAGAACTGTCTTGCCTCATAGCACTCTTTTGGCAAAGTATGTCACCTTTGGATTCATGGATTTCTAATTCACAGAGAATAAAAACACTCAGAGAGACGTAAATGTGTAAAATTCATTTCAAATGGGAGATGGAAAAGGATGGCCTGGTCGACACCACCTATTCTGCCCTTAACGGGGGTGCAGTGTGAGAGGCCCTAACGAATTGCAGTAGGGCACCTTCGTTCACTGGCTTCCGATTATCTTCTTGGTCATTGTTACCAGTGTCTGTGCCATGTCCTTGGTGGTGGACAATCATGAAATCTCCAAGGGACATGTAAGTGGCACGTGGCATGAAGGTAAAGGCTTTCCAGTTCAGAAGCACAAACAGTGAGTGCGTGTGTGGCTGAAGAGGGCGCCACAGGCTTGGCGATCAGAAGACAATTCCTGACTCTAGCAGCACAGAGTGCTGGCTTAAGACAACAGGTTGTGCTTGCACATGAGAAATAGTCCAGTAACTGAGAGAGCAGCACCCTGCAGGAGGGGGCAAACCCACAAAGGATGGTGGGAGAGCAGGGGCTTACAGGCACTTAGACGTTTATCTGACAATTAGGAGAAAAGGCTGTGTGGTGTGGGCTGGAGCAGGGACGCATGTGTGGGAAACCACAGAGACCTGACCTGGCCCAGCAGAGCAGCTAAAGTAAGAATTGGAAAGGGCCTGCAGTATGGGACAGGGTCCAGTGTGTCCTCCTCCAGGTCACAGAGCTTCATACCACAAGCCACCGAGCAGCTGCAGGCGCCCAGTGATGGGCATGCACACGTAAGAGATGGAGAACCATTTGTGCTGTCCTGAAATTGCCTCCGTAGCCCAAAATCACGATGCCAAAGAGTAGGGACATATTAGAAGGAATCATTATGTCTTATACCAGCCAGAGAAATGCAGGGTGGGGAGCACAAATAAGGAACTAATTTTACTTTTACTTCCAGGGCCAGGGTAAGGTGACATAGAGTTAATCTACCTAAGATTCTGAGAACATGGGGCTAAAAATAAATTTCTCAAGCAGCGTGTACAGGTCATTTTTAAGTGAGAGATGTGCTTGAGAACCAAGTCCACTGGCTATCAAACTCTGAGGCCAATGAACACACCCATCGCATGACCAGAGAATAAACGAAGATGCAGCAAGAGATTTCAAAGTCAGATGCACTTTGGGAAAATGGAAAGTACATAGAGGAGCACAATCGTGCAGAAGAAAAATGGGAGAAAGAGAAACAGAGCAAACAGGGAATTGAGTGTTTCAGCATGCATAGGAAGCGGGGCCAGATCTGCACACATGCCAGGACCACTCAGGCCCCTCGCGACTGCTGGTGGGATCACAAACACAGAAGGCGCTGTGCACCTGAGAGTCTGTTTTAGTTTTAAGTTTGGTAAGTTGATTTTTTTTTAAATAAAGAAAAACAGTAATTCTAAAAATAAATGTGAAAACTTATTTTTGCCTCATGAACAAATCTGCATGTGACTCTGTCCTGGTCAGGGCCAAACACCAGTCCTTCCTGTGCTACTAGCAGTTGGTGTCCGCCAACCTGGGTGGACATGCTGCTCTTCACTGAGTCCAGTCAAAGCAGCACATTTAATGCAATACCCAAGCTGCTCTGTTTTGCTTTTGATACTGAGAACACAAGTAGGGCTTGTTGCATTTTCCCCTGTTACAAACTATCAGAGTAAAGATTGTGTGACAAGAGACAGTCATTGTCCCTGCATCTTGGCCTGTGTTTCTGCAGTGGGGACAGCAGCGTCAGCAGCCCACCGCTCTGGGGAAACCTCCTTCTGCTCTCCAACCCACTCAGTTAGCACCTCGGTTTCATCACTCCATGTTTTACTTTCTAAAAGTCTTCAAAACAACAAGATCTCGTTACATTATAACACAAATGGCCACTGATCTCAAGTTTATTTGCCTAAGTACGTCAGCCATGGAGTCAGACTGTCTACCCTAGTGAAAGTCATCTACAGTTTTAGTAATTCACAGAAGTCCAGAGGGTTTCTGCAACAGTCCGACACACAACAGGACACTCACGTGTCTCCCAAGATTGTTGTCTTGCTTTCTTACACAGCTTTTGTTCCTTTGGATAAAATTAAGTGACGTTAGTCAGTCAATATGTCTTTTATGGAGTATGGGAAACGTTTAGTCTTGTTGGAAAAGACTCACATGATTGATCATTAGGATGTGGGCCTTCCAGGTGTAAGTCAGACACAGACCAGAGTGGCCAGTTATCCAGGATTCCTGGAAACCAGCGGCTCCGCCATCAACGGCCCAAGAGGTGGCTGCAGACCAGATGTTTGTTTCTCCCCCAGACTCACGTGTCAGAGCCTCAACGTGACAGTCCTGGGAGTGGGTCTGGGGATAAGATTAGTTCATGAGAGTGGAAAGTTCACAAATGGGATTAGAGACCCTGGAGAGCCCCTCGCCCTTTCTACCAAGTGAGTGAAATAATCCTGTCCATGAAGAGGGAAATGCCCTTCTCCAGACACGGCATCGGCTGGCACCTTGACCTCAGACTTCCCAGGCTCCAAGTCTGTGAGAAGTAAATCTCTGGTGTTTATAAGCCCCCCTTCCAAGGTATTTTGTTATAACAGCCAAAACTGACCAAGAGGGAGCTCAATGTTTGAATGTTTTTTTAAAGAGACTTGATTCAACATTTCTGCTTGTGGTCAAATGTGCACAATTTTAAGGGTCAGGAAAAATTCTTCTATGCAATCCAGAAACAGTGTCCCAATCATAAAGTCTGCGTGAACTTTTATCCACTATATATATATATANTATATATATATATATATATATATATATATATATATATATATATATCTGACTGGACATACAGAGAACTTACAAGATGCAAGTGGAAAACGTGGTTGTCCCTGCCTGATCCAGGGTCCATCTCTGCCTGGTTTCAGTCACCAGCAGTCAACTGTGCTCAGAAAACATTAAAGGAGAAATTGCAGAAGTAAACCTTGTTAGGTTTTAAATGGCTTGTTGTTCTCATGCTTGATGAAATCTTGTGCCTCCCCTGTCCATCCTGCCTAGCACATGAGCTGTCCCTTTGCCTGGGATATGCATATTAGATCTCTCACTTATCAAATGGACTGTCATCAAATGTCAGTATTTGTGGCCAAGTAACCCTTATTAACCTAATTCAGCAACTTCTTATTAATCCTTGCTACTCTTACCATGCCTGATTTATACACTGAATCTTGTCACAGGTATGCGTGCAGGAACTGCACAGGACAGGTAGCATACAGTCCATCAGCAGCTGCAGGCACCCGGGGTTCTGCAAACACATCTCCCAAGATGAGAGGAGCAAGGCGTCGCTCCGGGTGTTACAGCCAGTTTCATTGCATGTATCCAGATGCATGGAGCAACAGTCATAATTGTCCTTACCTTCTCTGCATCTTTGACCTTCTCTTAGTAAGCATTAACATACAATTAGCACACATCTCTGAGGACCCTTTGCAAAGTTTAAAGTGCTGCCACTCTAAGAGATCTGAGCCTGACTCTAAGCCAAGTGAAATAAGATGTTGGGGCAACCACTGAGGGGCTAGCACCCTCTCCTGGGAAATGGAGTGGGATTTCCAATACAACAGACAGGAACTTGCAAGCCACAGCTTAGAAGTGACTTGGGTATGTGGCATAAACATAAAATAATATGACACATGGAGGCTTGGGTAGTACCGTATCTGACAGAACTTACAAATCAAATTGGTCACACACGATAGAGATTTAGAGCAATGATACACCACTCTTAGTTATCCCAGGAGGGAGCTCTGATCACAGGATGAGTTTGGCTTGAATTTTCTGTCTCCCCCATGCCCACTGGTCCCTCCACCATGCTGTGAAGCATCATTGCCCAATTCAGCACCATGTTCTTGGGCTCTTCAGCTTCCAGAATTGTGAGAAAATCTCTTTGCTTTATAATTTACCCAGTCTGTGGCAATCTGTTACAGCAGCAGAAAATGGACCAAGACAGCATCTGTGTTGTAGTCTCTCTAAAGTTAAATAAAACCAATTACTCTGAAACAAGATATACAGGTAAGAAAAAAAAAATTGGAATTTTTAAATGAAAATAGATTGAAAAAGTTTTAAAACTAGATGAGAAAAGACATGTGATAGCATGATTCAAAGTGGCATCAAAATAAGTAGAATGTAATTTTTTAAATGCAGAAAAATCAATCAGAGATGACGTGACCATGGCTGTCTAGCTCTTCTAATCATTCAGCTCTCTGGCTTCTTGTCAGTGGGAGGGGAGTTTTGGGGAGAATCCAAAACCCACGTATTACTAACAACTTGTCATTGATGAGTTCAATATTGCATTAGAATTCCAGCCAATTAAACCCAAAAAATTAAACATAAAGAGTAAAACGGAAGAGAAAAAATGGCAGTGAGTTCCAGGTAATTATAATCTACCTAGAAAATTCAGGTGAATGAACTGAAAAACAGGGTTTGAAAAAAGTGGTCTGAGGTAAGATAAGTGTGTAAGTATCTTATGCACCAATAGACACGATCAGCAAACTACAGTGGTAAAAATACTAGAAATAACTTTAAAATAACTAAGAAGCCCCATCAAGCTGTAGAAAACATTCATGAGGAACACAGAGGTGACCAGGGAGGTAGCATGTCAGGTGCCTGGATGGAGGAGTCGTGGTGGCAAAGAGAGCAGGTCTCCACAGTTATCCCACAGATAGGGTGGATCACAGGCAGCACTTCCCAGGGTGAGTCACAGGACCTGACATGAGCGTCTGAGTACGCACAGAGAGCCAACACCACCACAGAGAAGCAGAGGAAAGGCGATACCTTAGAAATACCAAAACACACCTCCAGTTTCAAGTTACTACAGCAGTGTAGCATTTGTAGAAAATGAATAAAGATTGGAAGAGAATCAAAGCACAGAAATATATACTCAGTTATGAAGTTGGAAACGGAGGAAGGGCTCTAAAGAAATCTCCAGAATCAAGGCCTTACAAAGACTCATGATTTTTCTTCATTAAAATTAGGAATATTTGACTCCAGGTGCGGTGGCACAAGCCTGTAATCCCAGAGGCTCGGGAGGCTGAGGCAGGGGGATCCGGAGTTCAAAGCCAGCCTCAGCAAAAGCAAGGCACTAAGCAATTCAAAGAGACCCTGTCTCTAAAAAAAAAATACAAAATAGGGCTGGGGATGTGGCTCCGTAGTCAAGTGTCCCTGGGTTCAATCCCTGGTAATCCAAAAAAAAAAAAAAAAAAATAGGAGCATTTGCATGTACAGAGGGTCTGAAGAAAGTGTTCACTCTCTCTATATAAAACAAGGACAGACTATTGGGAAACATCAGTGAAACTATAAGTATTTTAAGTGACCAGCTGATAATATAAAAACATGAAATTACAATACAGAAAATAAAGTACTTTATAAAAAAACGTAAATTTCTCAAAGTTCACTATCATTACCAAATAAGTAATCTAAGCCATTATTAATATTTCTACCTGTTAGACAGGAAAAAAATCATAGTTTTGTAATATTCTAGTTGGCAAGTGTGAGGAAATATGTATCCTTATAGGTTTGTGGTTGACTGTCACTTTGAATAGTCCTTAAAGAACAAGGAAATAAAATACCTGCAACCTAGAGTCCTATACCAGCCCCTCCCTTGAGTCAGACAGACACACTTAGACCCGTCACAGAAACCCAAATCAAGGGCTGAATATAGTGGAGTGTGAGCATAGATTGTATTTGTTGGAATTGATTTGGATTATCTAAATACAAATTGCAACTAACAAATTTGAATTGAAGTTAGTTTTTTTTTTTAATCTTAGACATGATGCAGTTGCCATAGAAACTGCTTTTTAAAGACATCCTTTAAAAGAGCACCTGTGTCAATATGCATGCTTCTGAAAGGCATGTGCACTTGCAACTCAACGTGCTCTGCTTGCCCCCTGTTAATTCCTGTAGCTCACATAAGAAATAACGATTAATAATTTATCTTGTAACTATCACTGGAGGCTGAAATGTCTCCAATTAATGAACAAAGACATTTTCATGATTTCTTGAAGAAATAAAACAAAATTCCTTACAAATAGTTTTAAAGAAATCCATTTAAAAAGCACCTGTGTCAATTTGCATGCTTCTAAAATGTATAAGCACTTGCAACTCAATAATGAAAAGGTTATTATAATTACTACTATTATTATTATTTTTCTCTGAGAAGAAGAGAAGTAGAAGGAAAGAGGCTTCATTGTGGAGGAACAGAGGAGCCTGGAACGCAGCTTTGCTTAGTGGAAGTATTTTAAAGGAATCTGAACCCCTCCTGGCGCTCGGGTGGGAGAGGTGATGAGGAGCTGTGCAGCCACTCCTTCTGGACTGGAGAGATGGAGAGGACTACTCTGTCTTCATTTCTCCTAGCTCAATTTTCCAGCATGAGGTTTTGATTGGTTAGAAGGAATGTTAAAGCAAAATGTGAGGCTACCATCACTGCAGCACTGAAGGGTTTTGGTGACCTGTCACTGTGACATGAGCCCCATGTGCCCAACTCGAAGCTCCACAGGCAAATGTGTCCAGGATGGGGCTCTGGGAAGATTCTGTGCAGGAGGAATTGGAAGCCACTCATGCTACCTGGTCAGTCAGTGTGCAGACTGACCTCCATGGGCACTGATGTGACACAAAGGTGCCTGAGTGACCAGACCCAGGGAAGTCTAATTGGCAAAGTCAGGGATGCCAATAGAGAATGGACCCAACGCATCTGGAGGGAGATAGGAACCGTGTCTTCCACACAGTTTTCTAGTAATGGCAACATGTGTGTGAATCGAAAGCATAGCCCAGTTCTAGCCAGCCTTCATAGACTAGCCGCATTATCAAATATAAAGCAGTCATGAAGCATGGTTTGTACGTGCTGAAAAGTGAGTTCTTCATGTGTGAAAGTTACCAAGTTGGAAGTCAAGACTCATCCTGTGGTTGGAGCAGACTGAGAGTCTTCACTCTGCCGCCTCAGGTCATTACGCTGCTCTCTCCCACGTGTGCTGCACATATGTACACATATGCATGGGGCCTGCATGTGCATGTGTGAGCACACGCATGTCCATCAAGGGAGAAGGGGCTGACAGAGGAAGAAGGAAAGCTATTGTTCTACATCTTCCTCGCTGCATCTGTGGTGGCTCCTAAATTTTTACATAAAATGAACCCAAGAACTGATGCTGTGGTTCAGAGGTAGAGCACTTGCCTACCCTGCATGAAACCCTGCGTTCAGTCCCCAGCTCCCTCTAACCACCAAATAGAAGAATCCCGGAGAGGAAGCCTCATTGGTGAGCTTCTGTGGGGTTAGGGACTGTGTGTGTTTCTTAGTGTGCTTATTTAGGAGGTTTGAGGAGCTACTGGGGTTTCCAGAGGTGCCTTCCAGCACCCCCTTTTGCATTCTTATCACTGCTGACACTGGGGCATCCCTCAGAACTGAACCCTAGTGTGACCTAAGTGACTCTGAGGTCATGCGACCCGGTGGACACCATGATCTCACACTGCATCTCTGGTCTCAATATGTGTATTAGTCACAGGTTGCCAGAGAAACAGATCCAACAGGACACGGACGTACACACGGAAGAGATTTACTATGATGCACAGGGCACGCAGCTGTGGAGGCTCGGACCACCATTGCCATCTGCCGTCCTGGGAGAACCAGGATCACTGACCGTGTGCGTCCCAGTCTGAGGCCGAGGAAGATGCGTGTCTCAGCCCAAGGTCAGGGAGGAGAAGATTCCACCTTCCTCTGCCTTTTGTTCTTCCCAGATCCTCAAAGAGCTGAATGGGGCCCAGCCGTCTGGGAGGGCACTCTGCTGAACTCATCCTTCTGATCCAAGTGCTACTGTCCCTTCAACACCTCACAGGACAGGCAGAGGAGGTTTGCCAAGTAACTGGGCATTCGCTGCGGTCAAGCCATCGCAGCCGTTCTCCGGTCAGAATCTCGGATCCATGGCGACCTCTAGTGCTCCCATTTCCCAGGCCCAACTTAAAGCAAGGAACATTGCAGTAACGACTTCACCTTGAATTACACACAATGATACAGCAGCTAGACCACCTGGCCCGCAAGTCCTCAGAAATCCTTCTCTTGTCATCGCAGGGTTTGGTGAGTTTGGCTTTCTCACCAGCGCCCTGTGTCCAGCGGAGCTCAAGAAGGGACCACAAAGTCACCGGCTCCTCTACTCCCCACATGACCTGAGAGATGGTGCTTGAGTTCTTTGCACCTCGCTTCCTCAAGTTCAAGTCAGGACGCTAGCTAGAGCTCTCTCTTAGGCGGATGGCACACATCACATGGAAGTGTGGCGGTCACAGGTGGAGCACCTGGTAAGAAGTGAGCACTAAGTAGGGGTCACCCATTATTATTCCGTTTACAAATAGTGGGTTAAGGAACCTTCCAGAGCAACCTACAAGTAGTCATGCTGACTCCCCTCATCACCCTGACGGCTCTGAGCTTATTATGGGAAGATGTCCTGATGTGTTCTAATGAGATGCCACTAAGGCTGTTTTGATCTTCTTGAATACTCTTCACGCCGACACTTTTGCTGTGAGCAGGTGCAGCATGGCGGTCATGGAGAAGGGCCACTTCTGATATCACTCATGTTTCTCTAAGCTCCCGTGGAGCCTGTAAGCAGGAAGTACGGGGGAGACACACAGGTGCCTGCGGAGGTTCCCAGCCTCCCCTCATGGAGAGTACGGAGCAGGGCCAAGAATGACCAGAACCTGGTTAACTAGCTGACCCCTCTTCTGAAAAACTCCAGGGGACGATGACTCGCGCTCCGTGCCCCACAGAGCCTGCAGTACACCTCCAGCACCAGGTTTCCCCAGTGTGATGTTAATTCTGAAAACAGCCCTTTAGAACGTGGTGTGCAGGCTGGCTGGGAAGGCGGCAGCCGAGACGAGGACCCAGAGACACAGGGTTGTTGCCAGTGAGCTGGGAGCTTAGTGCACCGTAACCCATGGGGTCAGCTGCTGTCTGCACAGATGAGATGTCACACCTTGCAGAAAACCCTCTGTGTCCCTTGTCATCTTCTCCACTGACTCAGCTTCTGATCCCCACAGGGGCCTTTTGTCACCTATCTACCAATGATTGTGGCTTGCTGTTGTCACTGCTTTTACCTCAGAGAATTGATTTGCCCATGTTTTCATCTATTCCTGTGGAGCAGGGACTGTGTCCTGTGGACCATTATTCGCAAGGACTTAGGAAGGTGTTTGGGGGGATAGGAAGAGTATAAAGCACTTGTCAGTAAGCAGGTCATAGGAGCGCAGGGCTGGAGACCCAGGTCCAGGGAGAGGTCCTAGAGGTGAAGGTGGAATGGTCCTGCGTGAGGACGTATGTGTCGGGAGGAACGGCCAAAAAGACTTCATGTGACAGCAGGTATGGAGCCAGGGCCACCAGGATGGGGTGTGGCTAGACTTGGGCAGGCAGGGAAGAGAGGATGCCCTGATCACACGCAGGCTTTGGTGTGTGTGCTGGGGATTATCCCTTCCACAAAAAGACAAGGAAGGATTCACACTTATCTCAGAAGATCCACAGGGCCAGAGACCCCGGCTTGTTCACCTTGCACAGCCAGACCCACTACTGAGCACAACCCTGGAAGATGGCACAGCGGGCAGCGTGTGTGTGCTGGCCTTGCATGTAAACACAGGAGCTCTGGAACAGGACGCAGGACAACAGCTGAGAGCAGACGACTTCATGGGTGTCCACTGGACATGATCAGAGGCACTCCCAAAGACCCTTGCCTAACAATGTCATGATAGATGTGCACAGAGTTAAGGAAAGGAGGGGAAGAGACATCCCAGCGTCCAATGCAATAAAAACAAACACACATTTTATGCAGGTTTTCTGAGTTATAATTTATCTAGAGAGAATTGTACCCTTTTTAGGTGTCCAGTCTATGAATGTTGATAAATACATACAATCGAGTGATCAACACTACGGTCAAGATATAGAACACCTCCTCACCATGAAATGTTCCCCTGTGCCCTGATGTTCTCAGAGCCATTCTTCCACCACAGCCCAAGGGACCCTGATGTGACTTCCATCCCTGAGGGCACCCACCTCAGAGCACATAAGTGGCACTGGGCAGCATGCAGGTTTCAAGTCTGACTTGCTTTGTTCGTCAGGGCATTGAGCAGGTAGGTGCTGGCGTCCACTGCATCTATGGTGTAGTTTTTGTTCATCTTAGTCAAACATCTTAAAAGATTATAAATCACCTTCAAATTGTGTTAAACAATACTAGGTTTTACCTCTCTGAGTTACATCTGTACGTCTCACTGCCCTTTAACTGCTTCTGTCTTTCTTACTTTTAAATATCATTGTTGTAAGCCTCAGCTGGTGCTGAATTTTAACTGTCATTTAAAATTCAGAACATACATGAGGGCAGCATAGTCTGTTGTATTTTACCGTGCATGTTTTTCCTTTCTCCTGCTGATTCTCCATGATTTCCTTTTATCACTTCCTGTCTGAGGAATTCCTGATAGCCATTTTTAAAGAGCAGATTGTGAGTGACACATTATTTTTTTTTCAACTGAGCATCTTTATCTCCCCTTAATTCCTGAAAGACAGTTTTATTTGATATAGAATTTACAGTGGACATTTCTCTCATCACTTGAAAATCATTGTGCCACATCTTTCTGGTCTCGATGGTTTCGAGTATAAAATCCACCGATGCTTGAACCTGTGTTCCACGGCAGGCGTGTGTCTTTGCTCTCCAGTGCTTTCAAGAGCTTTTCTTTGTCTTTATTTTTTTCAATAATTAGAATGTATCTTGGCATGGAGCTCTCCAGGTTTATCCTAGCTCAGATTCATTTTTCCCATTATGGCTTTATCTTTTATCATATTAGAAAGGTGATCAAATGCTATTCTTACAAATATGTCTCTGGCCCTACTCTCTTCCTTATCTCATTCTTAACCGACACAAATGTTGCTGATGACACAGTGCTGTTCTGAGGTCCCCAGGTTCCGCTCATCTATTTTTTCTTCAGTCCCTTTGTCTCTGCCCAGAGTGCTCGTCAGGTTGGACGCTTGCTATGGCTGGGCTCCTCTCCTCAGTCCCCTGGCTGGGCAGCAGCTCTGGTGGTGGAGAGGATCTCAGAGAATGTGGAGAGAGCAGCCCTGTCCACATGCAGCCAAATTTCTGGTTGAAACCCCTGGCTGGAGCCGCTAGGCTCTTCTGATCTTTCCATCAGGATTCCTTTCTTCTTTCTGTTACCATCCAGGACTCACACATTGAGGGTTTTTTTTTTTTTTTCCCTCCAGTTTGGGGTGACATTTCCCTTAAAATGGTTACATAAATTTTTTGTGAATTCATTACTCTTGAGCAAATATCTACCTCAAAGTATTATTACTGGGACAAATTTAAGCACAAATTTAATTCAGTATAAAATGCTGAAGAGGATTCTGGTGAATTGTCTTCCCCGCCCCCAGGAGCAGCAGCCTTACTGACAGATTCTTTCTGAGGTACCTATTTTGGAAATCTGGGATCTTTGGGAAGGCTTATAACTTGTAGGTGAGGACTTATGTGGTAAATTGAGGATAATTTAGGTCAATTTCAGCTCTTAGTTTGGAGAAGTTCTCAGTGCCCCACTGCAGCCCCATGGCAGGCAAGTGAAAGAAGAGTCAACAGGCAGACAGATGATCTGATGACAGGACAATTAAAATTATTAACTATGAAGCACAGAAAGAAAAAAATGTTCACAAGAAGTAAACACAGCCTAAGGGACATGGATGCTGTCAAGCAGATCAATATCAGCATAGTGGGACTCTCAGAAGGACAAAAGAGAGATAAAGAGTAAGAGAGTATTTGAAGAAATAATGGTCTGAAACTTTGCAAATGAGATGAAAGACATGAATATAAATATCCAAAAAGCTCAGTAAACTCTAATGAGGAGCACTAAAAAAGATCCACACTGAAACACATCAAAATCAAACTCCAAATACAAAGAGAATTTTGAAAGCAGCAAGAGAAAAGCAACTCCTCATGTAAGGCACAACTAGTAAAAGTATTAGCATATTTCTCATCAGAAATCCTGGCGGTCAGGATGCAGTGGGTGGATACAAAGTGCTAAAAGAAAAACCTGTCAAGAAAGAGAAAAACCTATCAACCAGGCCTATCCAGCAAAACTGTCTTTCAACAGTGATGAAGAAATGATGACATCAGATAAAAACTGAGAGATTCAGTTACCACTTGAGTTGCACTGGAAGGAAGGTTTAAAAGGAACTATATATATATTAAACTGAAACAGCACTGGACAGTAACTCAAAGTCATAGGAAAAAGTGATTATGTCCATAAGGATAAGTATGTTGGCGACTATAAAACCTAGCATTACTATAATTTTGGTTTGCTACTTCACTTTTTATTTTCATGAGATTAACAAAACTTGATATATTATTAAAACAATTATTAGTCTATATTTTTGGACACAAGATGTAAAAAGTGTAATTTCATGACATTATGACTGAAAGAGAATGTAGATGGAGCTTTTAAATTAGTAGGGTTCTCATATGCTCTTGAAGTAAAGCCAATTTAGACTCAAATTAGAGTGTTATAAACTTTAAGATGTTAAATGTAATTAACTTGTCAAAAATAAAATAGCTATATAACATACACAAAAAGAAATAATAAGGCAATATGTTACTATAAAATTGACTAAACACAAAAGAAAATGGTAAGAAAAATGTTAGTGTCCAAAAATCTATAATGTATACGTAAAACAATAGAAAAATGACAGAATGTTAGTTTCTGGATTAAAGGTGTTTATGTATTAAAAAAAGACTCATAAAAATTTTTTAATTCCAATCTAAATGTATAATGCCTTCTGGAGACTCATATTAGACCCAAAGACACATATAGGTTGAAAGTGAAACAAAAATTCTATGCAATAGACATCAGAGATGGCTACACTAATATCAGACAAAAGAAACTTTATATCAAAAAATGTCATAAAAGACAAAGAAGGACATTATATGTTAATAAAAGTTTCCTTCCACATCAAGAAAATGTAAAAATTATAAACATTCTTCCCAAGACCACATGGGACATTCTCCAAGATAGACCACTTGTTAGGCCACAAAGTAAGCCTACTATTAAACATCAGAAAATATCAAGTGTTGACAATGTCATAGGGGAACTGGAACTTTTATACACAGATGTACAAATATAAAATAGTGTAGCTGTTATGTAAAATGGTATGATGTTCTTCAAAAATTTAAAGATGGGAATTACAATATGATACAGTAACTTCCCTTCTGGGTATATGCCTCAAACACTTAAGAACAGAGTCTCATAGAGACATTTGCTTACCCATCATAGTGGCATTATAGACTAAAGGTGGAAGCAACCTAGTGCCCATTAAAGGGTGAATAGACAAAATGTGGTGTATACATAAAATGGGATTTTTTAGCCTTAAAAAAGAAGAAATTCTGCTTGAATGAACCATGAGGAGACTGTGCTAAATTAAATGAGCCAGTACATTACAAGTTCACTAATGCTAGGTTGCTGGACTAGTCACATTCATCAAGACGGAAAACAGAATGGGGGTTGCCGTGGACTATGGAGCTGAGGGATGGGGAGTTATTTGATCTGTACAGAGTTTCAGTGTAGCAAGATGCAGTTCAGGAGACAGCTGTGGTGAGGGTTGAACAATAATGTACGTGATGCCACTGAACGCCACAACTAAAAATGTTGAAGATGTTAAATTTGAATATATGTTCATATTACCACAATTTTAAAAACATGAAAGTATATTTATTTTAAAATGCTTTATGTTTTTAAATATATTTTAAAGATGTAGTCCATTCCTAAAGATGTATTTTTAAAGTATGGTACATTTTAAAGAAGCAGCTATACCAATATTTATTCCCATAAGCAGTTTGTGAGAGATCACCATGCTATATAGCGTAACCACTATTTGGTATTTTATGGTTTTTTTCCACTTTAGCCATTAAAATACTTATAAGTGTCTCATTATAGTTTTTATTTGAATTTCCACAATGATTAATAATACTGAGCATCTTTCCATGTGTTTATTTTCTGTCTATGTCCCTTATTTAGTTAAGTGTCCATATATTTTGCAATTTTAAAAATCTGTTTTTTTATAGAGTGGTAAGTGTCCTTCATATATTCTGGAGACTGTTCCTTTTAAACATATTTGTTATCCATATACTTTTATCCCAGACTGTGTTTTACCTTTGAAATTTCTTATGAATTTTTTCAAAGTATAAAGTTTTAATTTTGATAATGGACGATGTATCATTTTTTTTCTTCTGTTCTATATGATTTGTGTGCAATGTAAAAAAAAAGTCATAACTTAAGTCAGGATTCTAAAGATTGGCTTCTAGTTTTGTTTCTTGTTGTTTTCCTTGTAACAACCTTATATTAGGACTTTTGTCTAGATCAATAGTGCATTTTGAGTTAATTTTTGTAGATTGTCTATGGTGGAAGTTTTTGTAAGGATGTCCAATTGTTTCTGCATATTTTGTTAGACTATATTGTGCTTACAGTAATTATTGATGTGGTTAGACTTTAATTACCATTTTACAGGCTGTTTCCTATCTGTTGCATTTGTTGGTATCATTTTATCTCTTCTGTTTGATTTTCTATCAACTGAATATGTTTTATATTCCCATTTAATCTGCACTGTTGGATTATTAGTTACACTCCTTTTTGTAATACTTTTGTGTAACTTTAGAGGTTTTATCACAGTTTTATCAGTTTACATTTGTAAAATATTAACACATTTTAAAAACTTTTCAAAGCCTACTTCCATATTTTTCTTTATATTATTTTATAGTGTAGACATGATGTATCCTCCAGAAACTCATGCATGAATTTTCAGATATGAAATGCTTAGATTATGAAAGGTGTGACTTAATTAGATTATGAAAGATGTGGCTTGATGACTGGATTAATCTGCTGATATGGATTAACTGAGTGCTAACTCTGGTCAGGTAGGGTGTGACCTGAGGAGGTAGGTCACGGGCCGTGTGCCTTGGGGATGATATCTTGTCTCAGGTGAGTGGAGTCCTCTCTCTGCTACCTGCTTACCTTGTCCTGAGCTGCTTTCCTCCTGGGTTCTCTCACCACAATGTTCGTCCTCACCTTGCGCCCAGAACCAGGAAGCTGGCTGACCACAGGCTGAACCTCTGAAGTCATCAGCCAAAACAAACTTTTCATCCTCTCTGTTGTTCTTGTCACATCTTTTCATCACAGTGATGAAAAATCTGATTAAAATTACTCTTTGGGTCATGAATTTTACTTTATGTATGATGGTAACCTCAAATTTTATTATTGATACTTTTGCCTTAGAAAGTCAATTATCTATCATTGAGTTATTTAAAATAAGAAAAGAAAAAGTATCTTTCTGTTTACATTCATTTTTATTATTTCAAGATTTCTTAAATTCATTTGCATATCCCCTCTTTCTGCCTAAACTTCCTATCAGAGTTTTTGTTGTTAGCCTAAGTATGGCTGGTGATGGGTTTCTTCACATTTAGTTCAGATCTAGTGTTTCTTAGGTCTGTGTTTTGTTATCTTATACTATTTTTGGAAAACTGCATCCATTATCTCTCCAGAGAGCTCCTTTACCCCACTCTATCGCTCATTTCTTTCTGGGTTCCAATTATACTTTGTTAGACCATTTGACATTGTTTTGCAAGCCCATGTTTATTCTGTTTAATTTGTATAATTTATTTGACGGAGCTTCACATTCACTAATTTTTTACTCAACTGTGTCAAGTCTACTAATTCATCTGTCACGGTTGGAATGTGAGGTGTTCCCCAAAATCTCATGTGTGAAACAATACAAGAAGGTTTAGAGGAGAAATAAGTGGACTACAAGAGCCTTAGCCCAATCAGTGAATTGTTCCCCTGATTGGATTAAGTGAGTGGTGGCTGAAGGTGGATAGGGTGTGGCTGGAGGAGGTCTTTAGGGATATGCATTGGTGTCTATATTTTGTATCTGGCGAATGGAGTCTGTCTGTGCTTCTGATGTGAGCTAATTCCCTCCACCACACTCCTCTGCCATTATGTTCTGCTTCCCCTAGAGGCCTGAGGAATGGATTCAGCCTTCTATGGACTGAGACTCCTGAAACCATAAGCCCCCAAATGAACTGTCCCTCCTCTATAGTTGTTCTTCTCAGGTCTTTAATCACAGCAGTGAAAAAGCAGACTAAAAGGAAGTCCATCTAAGTAGTCATTTCTCTTTCTTACTGGTTTGTTTTTCATTGCTAATATTTCTGTTGATTTTGCTCTTAGAATTTATTTCTCCCTCCTAACGTTTTTCATGAATGCTGGTCACCTTTTTACCTGGATCCATTAACCTATTAATCATTGTAATTTTAATATGCATCTTGGGAATGGGGGTTCTATTCTCTTGTCCTGACCCAGGATCTGTCTTAGATAAGCCCTTTTTTGTGGGTTCTATAGGCAAGTCTTTCTGGGCATCCTGACCTTCCCATTATGACAACCAAGTTCTGCCTGCATCTGTGTGTATCTTATGCACAAGCAAATTTCCTTCCTCTCTGCAGCAGCGGAAAGCTTCTGATCACATGGGTATAAGATCATGAGCTCTGTAGTGTCACCTGGTGCTTCTCATAGAAAGAGAGTTTTTCTTTGTTTCTAGGTCTAGCAGGGGTGATCTGGGTTTGACGGGATCTGCTTCCCTGTCCCCTTGGTGCTTAATACTTTGGCTCCTTCTGAAAGAAATGTCCATGCAGGACCAGGGATTTGTGCTATCCATAGCAAAAACAATGATTCCTTCCTGCAGGCCCACACCAGAAAGCCCCAGTGATCTCTCACCTTCCCCTACATGTCACTCACGAGCACTTGGCTGAGGTCCACGGAAAAATACCTACTAGTGAATGCACACCTCTCTGAGACTGAGCCTTGTGAGGAGTATACATTACACCCTTGTTTACACTCAAACTTTAGCAGCCAACTAAAACTTGAGCTAACTTCCTTCTTCTCTTTGTGTGACAGCCACTCCTTCCTCTAAGACTCTGACACACAACAGCCTCTGCATATTCCATCTCTACTTGGCAGGGGTGAGAGGCAGGTTCCCCGCCTCAATCTCAGTCTACTTAATTGACCTGTGGTCTCAGCTTTCTTAGAACTCAATCAACATGGTAGTTTCCTCTTATGTGTAGCTTTTTCCTGCCACTGGTCTGAAAGCAATGCTCATCCTAGCCTTCTACATCTTAGACTCAGCTTATCTATGCGTGAGCTATTCTTGGTGGAACTGTCATCTCTGCAGGCAAAGTCAACAAAGGAAACAAGGAGAGATGGTTGGAAAAGTCGGTAACGCTCAAAGCTGATGGAAATCCATCATGTTGTTTTAAATAAAACTGCACAGAAGCTCCACACCACTCTCCTATTTAGGGTAGGACCTTGCCATTTATCCTTAGAGAATTCCCAGGGCCTCTCAATGTGTACAGTGAGACAGCCAGTCAGCGCATGGCCTGTTGAGTTCTGAGTCACCACGTCCTGCCATCCTTCTGAAACAGGCCTGAAGGGTTTGCTGGATTGGGTGGATTCAAGAGTGGGATTTTCAGGAAAAGAAGGGCCAAAGAGATTTTATTCCCCACTTCTAGTGAGACCCTTTTAACAACAACAAAAAGACAGTATTATTCTCCTTGGTTTAAAGAGAGAAATCATTCTAAAATTTCTCTGAAGGATTCAGGAAAAGGTTAATATAATGATACATACTTGGATTTGGTTTCTCAAAGCCACTGGCATGAGTGACACGATCAAATAGGTGTCTCTTCCCAGCAGGTCCTTTTCCCCTTGACCGTTCCTTAATAACCTCTTCCCTCTGTAAAAATATAAGCAAATGACGGAGGGTAATGAAGCCCACAGTAATGCGGCTTCACCTGTTAGGCTTAATGAGGCCTACCCTGTGTTCCTCCAGATTCTGCAGTATTGAAAGCCGGCCTGCTCACGTAATCAAGGCCTGGAACCTAACACTAGCTTTTTTTCCTGGTAACTGCCAGCCACAGACCCACCTTGAGGAACTCCAGAGCCTCTAAACAGTAAATCGGAGGTAGTGTTGTTTCTGTTACTGTACAGTCATTAGAGGGCAAAAGCTCATAGTGGACAGTGAGCACTTGCTGAGCTCACGGCTCCTCACCTTTGCAGGCTGTGAGGACCTTGAGGAAGCTCAGCTCATTCTTAACTTAGCCTCAACACCGTTTTCATCCATTTCATTACAGAGTGATTCATGAGACAAAATCTTCTTCCACTAACTTATATTCCTGGGGCCCTCGGATGGTCAGAACAGCTGCCGATTTCAAACTCTTCATTGCAATTGCTTCGTATAAAACCTCCACTGTTGTGTCATCCAGACAACCTTGATGGCAAAACGTGGGGACAGGTCTTCTGCAAACAGCCTGGAACATGAGAACCAATCCCTTCTCTTACAAAAGCATAGAATACAAGAGCCTGATCTATGTAATTTAGCTCCAAGCCTACCCCCAGCCCCAGCAGTAAACTAGTTCTCTCCGTGTTGTTATTTTTCATTCTGTACTTGATACACTTTGGATTGAATGAAAAGTCACGCTCTGCATCCCCACACCTTCTAAGCCTGTCAGAGTCAAGTTACACAATCAGCGAATACAGTAAAATCAAAACAAAGCCCAGTCTGCCCCCCATCTGCCTTCTGGGGGTAGGGCAACATATAATATAATTAAATATAATATCATTATATTAACGTAGCAACCCCTCCCACTCACACTAAGGTAGAGGAAAGAACTGTTCTTATAAGGCAGTCTGGGTTGGTGTCTTCTCATACAGTATCAGCAGGGAGTGATGGGGGATCCAAGCCAGAGAGCTAACACGTTGAGTGGTGCATCTGCTCAGGGAACCACGTGAGTGTGACCCAAAGTGCACAAACACTGGCTTGTCGTGCCCACTCTCCATTTCTTGTCTGCTCTTATCTATGGGATGGCTCAGGAAAAGAGAAGAACCACACCAACACATCCAGGTTTTATTGCATCAAGCTTCATTACAAATTAGACCCTGAAGTTAAGCCAATAAAACACTTATAGGAACCTGGCCTTTTTCCTCAATGTGCTTAAAGCTCTTTGCATCAATAAAAAAAAAGTGTGTGCATGCACACATCTGTGTTCTTTCCTCTTAAATATTTAGCACTAAATTAGAGAGCATTATATCCACTTCAGTGGATGTTAATCTAGAACATTCTTCACTTACAGTATAAATTACAACTCACCACACACGCAGCATAAAAACGGAACATGTTGCCCTCCATAAGTCAAAACTACCTGTTATATCACTTTCCTGCACACAATGTCTTTCCATAATTTAATTCCATAATTTAATTCAGTTGTCTTTCTAAAAGAAATTCTGGTGTCAGTCAGAATAATTAAATTCCCCTGCCTTCATGGACTAAGTCATTCCAGCTTGGGTGGCCGTCCCTTCTGTCCTCACACTCTGGTTTTACTTTCGGTGTTTGTGCCTGGACTTCAGCTTGACCTTAGCCCCTTGCTCCTGGCATGGTCTCCCTGCCAGGAACTCCTCCACCCCCCCCAGCCCCAGCAGGCCTGGGACCATCCGCCATCACAGCAACCACACTTCATTGAAATTTTCAACTACTTTGTCACATATTCTAACATAGGATTCCCCTGGAAAAAGACCACGGTGAGAACGATCCTAGGGTGACCAACCGTGTCACATTGTCAGGGATGGAGAGGTTTCCCATGACAAGGAGATTAATGCAAAACCTGGGACTCCAGGCAAGCCCCAATCCCCCTGCCCGTCACCCCTGTCCCTGGCTTTAGCATCCCTGTGGCCCCAGCCTACTCTTGGGGAATCCCCTCTGATCCTTACTCACATGGCAACTTGGTGGGGCACAACTGACCCTGTCCCTCCTTCCTGGAGGCCACACAGCCCCTCGTCCCTCCAGGCCCTCTCATGACCAAGGGTCAAGAGCTGTTCTACATTTCCTAAAGCTATACTTTAATTTCCAGTTTAGTGACGTTCTCGTCTCCCTGCTTCCTGCCCACTACAGGTGCAGTGATCACCACTATGGCCCCAGAGCTAAATTTCAAAGCTGATATTTCCTTTTCTCCTATGTCAGTCCCCCTAGAGTTAATGGCAATTAGCTTGAGACAGTCTGAAAATCAGGCTTGGCGCAGAGGAAGACAGCCAGGGCCGTACCTCTTTGCTCCAGTAATAAATCTCAGAGAACATTTGTTGTCCCAATGTTTTCTTTTTCAGTCTTGTCTACTCCATTTGGAATCAGGAAGCAGCTGATTTTCCAAACACATCAAGGTCCCGATGTTTTTGCCTGAACTCACCTATTTGGTAGCTTGGTAAAGGGGAAAGTACCTTGTTATAACACGTTTCATTCTTTCCAACCTCTTGCCCTGGACTATTCCTCAGCAGCTGTAGGAGCTGCTTCTCAGGTGGCATTTATCAAATGACTTGCAACTGCACATAGAAAGATCCCTCTCCAATCCACCTCAGTCAGTTCCTTGCCACCACTGCCATGATTTCTATTTTGGTAGCAGCGCCTCATTTTGAGGTATGTCTTCCTGTAGTCTTAAGATAATTCTATTTCTTTTTCCAATAATTTTCAATGGCTTAACCCAATAACGTGTTCCCTGTCTTATCAATCCACTGTCTGTGTCCCTGGCCTACACCTTGAGGAGGAATCCAGGGTCAGCTACATTTTCACCTCTATCCCGAAGGACATGTTATTCATCCTCCATAGACAGAAGAGAAGGGGCAGGGGACATAATTCCTTCTTATATTCCTTAGCCTGGGAGTGGTTCAAACACACCATCTACAGTCCACTGCTGAGAAGAGTCACATGGCCACATCTGAATGCAGAGAGGCGGGAAGTGTGTCCCCCACAGACAGCCACCTCTGAGCGGCAGCGCTTACCTCTAAAAGAGCAGCTCAGCCACTAAGCTGCTTGAATCCGGGGTGTGCTGTCTTTTATCTTTGTTCTGCTGCCCACCAGAGAGAGGCCCAAGCTTACAACACTTACTTCCCGACTGTCTCTAATTCATCAACTCTGGCCAGGGGTGTAGCTCAGCAGTAGACCACTTGCCTAGCTGTGCAAAACCCTGGGTTCATTCCCTGTCACCATTTAAAAAAAAATCGTCTAATCCATTAACTTCTGCCTATTTTCAGCAGCACAAGCCATAGTGCAGATCTCTAATATATTATTTGGGTCTATGTGTTTATATTTTGCCATCTTCTTCTAGAACATTCCCTCCAATGTTTTTAATAATATTTTCAAAAAAAAAAAGGCACAATTTATTCAGTCCTTTTCTTTTGAAATACTTGAAATGTTCTACATTTCCTTAATAGTCTTTCCATGGTATAATAATTAATTTTGTGTGTCAACTTGATTAGATCACGAGGTACCTAGATATTGGTTAAGTATTATTTTTGGTTGTATCTATGGGTTGATTTTCAGATGAGATGAGAATTCAAACCAGTGGATTCTCCACTGAAGACGAGCATCACTCAAGCTACTAAGGGCCTGAATAGATCAAAAAGTGGGTGCAGTTAGACCTCCCTTTCCAGGGGTGCTGACCATGTGAGCAGGGACAGCCTTCTTCTCCTGCCCTCAGACTGAGTCACACTGTTGAGCCCCTGCTCCTCAGATCCACAGACTAAGACTGAAACACATCATGAGCTTTCCCTGACCCTCAGCTTGCAGGCGGCCGAGTGTGGGCTTCCCAGCCTACATAGCCAAGAGGCCAATCCCTTACAATAGTCTCTCTCCTGTAATACAGATTCTGGGAAGATCTGCTTTCAGAAGGGCCCTCTTCTGGCTCTCTGAGAACCGACTTCTCCCCAAATTCTCAGAAATCTGAAACTTTTTGATCACTGACATGACTTTCCAATGGCTTTATATTATGGAGTATTTTGTGTCTCAGATTTTTGCATTAGGGATGCTTAATAAGTGATTCTATGGAAATATCCTAGAATCCAAGGAACTCCAGAATCTGATACATCTTGGGCCCCAAGCATTTTAGAAAAGGGATCCCCAACTTGTGTAAGAACGTAAGGAGAAACACCATGATAATTACCGTCCCGGTTTCTGTAACTGGCCATGGGTCTTAGCTGGGTTCACAGCCGTCTTCCTCCCTGACCCAGTCTCTTCCCTTGCTTTCAGCAACACCGTAGCTGGAGGGATTCTTCACCTGCAGGAAGGACACTGCTTGGTTGCTGAAGAGCCTGGGTGGTCGGCAGTCTGGCTGGATCGGTCGTGGTAGATGCTCATTGGCTTCCATGACAGGGCTGACATCTCAGCTCCACCAGCGTGCGTACACACTTCCTCCAGCCTTGCTGGGGGCTTTCAGAAGCTGGAGAAGGATGAGCCGTGCGCTTTCTCACATCGGAGCCCCGGCACTTGCTGTCTGACTGTGTGCACTTTCCTCTGAGTGCTCTTACAGTTTCTGCTTAGGGGACTGGGGAGTGCTCAGCTCAGTCTCTTGCTCCTCACTCCTCAGCATGCTTTTCTTTCCCTACCCCCAGTTTCAACTTCAATACCCTTTGTTAATTTTGTCACCACAGTTTCCATCTCCTCATAATGATATTTACCAAGATGTGTTGTAATTGCCTGATTACCCTTCAGTATGGACTCTCCTCTAATACTGGAAACATCTAAATCCTTCCCTCATAATTACATCTTGGCATCTAGAACCCTTTGGTATGTGTAGAAGAATGTGTGCTGCATGTGCTTACATTTAACTTACATGAAATAATGTCTTAAAAAAATTCTCAAACTATTTGCTAGTTATGAACAGACAAAAATGATTAAGCAAGGTCATGCTTTTCACATGCCTAAGGTGCAATTGGGAGACTGAATTTCATATACAAAACCTCTCAGTATCATTCTAAAAATGAACCAAGGCCTTTTATAAGCAAATGTAAATTAAGAAAATTATATGAATATTTTGTAGAGAATTTTTTAAGTTTATCTTTGTCTCAGGAGACTAAGTCTACCTGATGTGAAACACCTATATAGTCATAAACAACACAAAAATGTCTATATCTACCATTTTAGATATAATTGGAACACATGTTCTGACACCTACCTCATCAATGTAGCAACAGAACTGCTCTTTCTTTCAATACTTACTAACTCTACATTCAGTAGAGGCAAACAAATATATAGTCATTGATTTTAGGAAGAATAAAGAAAATTATGCTAGCTAGAATCACACCTTGGCCTTGTTCAAAACAAAACATTTTTTAAGAATTTATTAATTGCTTACTATTCAAAATATGTTGCATATTTCTTTCCAGCTTACAAGATAAGACATTAATTCAAAAAATAGACAAAAGAAACTTCATATTGGCTTTATTATATTAGGAGTCAGAGAATTCTTAAATCTCAGCAGTTGATATGAATTAAAATCAAGTCATTTTTCAAAAATTCAACCATGAAACTAAAACCATATTTTAATTTCAATTAAGCAAAAAAAGAGATTTTTAGTCCTAAAATGTATTTGACTTGTCACTAGAAAATAAACCCTAAGAAAGATAAGTATATGCCTTCAGTGTAGATTTTTTTAAAAAATTAAAAACAAAAATAAGTAGTTACTGAGATTCCAATCACATGCATAGTAGAAAACCCTGGGGTAAAGTATTTGCACATACTAACTAGCTGAGTTCTCACCAGAAAGAAGAACAGGTTGAACTGGGCATGACTGAGTGACAGGGTGCGGGAGCAAACCAGGGCCCCGGCCTGTGAGGCACACGCTCCACTCCCCGGCCCAGGCATCTTGCAAAACACCATCTTGTAAACCAAGAAACTGAGACCCAGGGAAGAGGAGCAGCTTGCCCAAGGTCACCGACCTGGAAGTGCCGTCAGGTGGCCCCTGGTCCACCCCACTTCACCAGAGAGGCAGGACTGGTAGGGCCTGGGCAGCACCAGGAGAGCTGGAGGACTGTGGGTGCAAGTGCTGTCGAGGCCCCGCAGGGCTAAGACTCCTCTACTGAATTCTTTCCCTTTCTCTCTCCTCCTTAGAGACAACTTTACATTCCGTGGAGTTTTAGTGAGAAAGACAAAGGGACCCTTCACGGGTTCTCTCCGCTCAAAGCATGCTGCCACCTTCCACGCCACACCTTTGCCCCACACGCAGAGGTTGGCCCACCCACGGTGGGTCTCCCTGCCCACGCCGCGGATCTCGGCACCCTCTTCCCTGAAAAGAGCTGCTTTTCATGTGGCTCGGTGTGTGTGTCCCTGGGCTCCTTCAGGTTTCCAGCTCCACATCTGGGAAACAAACAGGAGAGAAAGAGAAAACTCAGGAACTCACGGTCACGTCGGCCGTACCTCCTGAGGCCTCTGGCCATTTGCCTGACCTCCACTTTTCAGAGATCTTTGGTTTGCTGTATACATAAGGCCCATGGAAACTGTTTGGACTTGGCAGAAACAGAAAATGGGCGATGTCTGCTTCGCTGTCCTTGAGGCCCAAGTCTCGGTTTTCCATGCTTTGATTTGGGAAGCTTGCAGCCTGATCTCCACACCCATCAGGCTCCTCTCCTAGCACATGTCACCCTGGTCACGCCCCCTCTCTCCATGCTCCTGGCCCATCCAGAGAAGACCTTGGTGGCAGCATGCATCGCAGAGAGCTATCCCGGGGTGTTCACTGATCTGCGAAACTCAGAATATGCTCCCAAGGTGACCACTTGGAGTCTAAGCACACATCAAGGACGAGATTCCTCCTGCATGTCACTGGGGGTATGACAAGCTCATTCTGTCTCTGGTGTGTATGGTGGGCCAGGGGACCTGCAGGGGACTGTTAGCTAGGACTGGGCCAAAGGCCTGTAGGAGTGGAACCTTAGTTAGAAAAGTGGTGTATGAGGACTTGTATCTGCCCTGGGGAGATTTGGGTGCAGGGTCCTCACCCAAAATTTTTCTGGTATGAACTAATTTTTAATTCCTTCATTTGTCCTTGGGTCTCAGGAGACTGACCATATGCCTCAGGACTCCTGGTTTCTAATGTGGTTTCCCTTTTCAGCCCAGAGCTGCAATTTGTCTCCTGAGTGTCCATCTCCAGGGCTCTTATTTGGCCAGAGCAAAGCCTGCAGCCTGGGCAGTTAGACAGCAGGAAGTCACTGCCTCCAGGTCTGGAACCAGGAAGGCCAGGACGGAGGAGCCCACTGGGCTCTGTCTGAGGGCTGTGCAGGCAGGACCTGCTGACTCACCTCCCAGCCTGTGGTAGCTCCCCACTGTGAGGGAGTAGCTAGTTCTCACGTGCTCTCCCTGTGGGGGTGCTCCTGTCCAAACTCACCCTTTTGATAAGGGCACCAGTCATATCTGGTAAGAGGTCCTGTAATGACCTCATTATACCACAACTGTGCCTTTAAAATCCCATCTCCAGATAAGGCCACATTCTGAAGGGCTGTGGCTAGGACTTCAGGCTGTGCGTGGAGGACACAGGATTCAGCTCACAGCAAATGTCATGGAGCTACAACATTTCCGGACTTTTACTGCCTTTCAATAACTAAATCTCCCCCTCGACTGCAGCCCCACGGAGACAGTGAGGAACGCACATTACTATCATGTGTCTCGTCAGCACTTCCAACTTTACTGTGAATCTCTACTAAAAGGAATCTTCTGGAGTACTAAAGATTTAAATAAAATCCATTTGTTTGTTAGAGGAAAACTCCAACAAATAATCTGATCTCTATTTCTTTTCCATGCCCCTTCTGTCCTTGCTTCTGATTGGCTTCGTGGAGAAGCAGTATCGTGTGGTCACTGAGAGAGTGACAGGAGATGGCTCCAGCCGATTCCAGAATGTTCTTGTAAGCTGTGTCACTGTGGATGCTTCCTTTGAAGCTTTGGCCTCAGATTACTCAATGCAAAATGGGAGGAGAGTGGCAGCTCCTTCATTGTCCTGGGGACCAAAGTGTATCTCCCGCTCCCAAGTGTAAACTCTGCATTTCTGTATGTAATTATATAGTAAATCTGACCTTTTATCTCATTGATTAACTGTTCTAAAGTGAGTAGAGTCTTTTGTTTCTTTGAATGCTAGTGGCTGTGACTCGTGCCTTGGATATGCTGGATTTCACCTGTGAGACTCTGGGTAGGGGTCACATTCCACGGGGAGCACTGCATTGCTGGGGTACACTGCTTGTTGTGCTCTGTGCTCACTGATGGTCAGCTTGGGCCTGGCCCAAGCCCATCTTTAGCTTGGTTCTGACTGCCTTTGTTAACAAATAAGACAAGAGCCACACAGACTGGGCAAGACCAGAGTTCACGAGTGTCCTCTGGGGCTATTTTTCTGGGCTCCTCCTTTCCATCATTTCCCAGGCCTGCCCCTTCCCTGGGCTGTCCTTTTCAAACCCCAGCAACTGCTCACTTCCACTGTCTGCTTTCTGTGACTTGCACCTGAGGGTGGGCTGGTGTTCAGAGAGCATTAGGAGCCCCAGACTTGGCCTGGCCACAGCTCCACAAACAAGAGGAGGGTTTTCCTCCCGCAGAACTTTGACCCCACCTCCCCTCCTGGCAGACCTTCCCTGGCACTCTCCTGCCTGAGGGAGCCAGGGGCCGGGGCATGAGCAAGCAAAGAAAATGGAAACGAAAAAATACCAGGGGGTTGCAGAGGCTTCCCTTCCCACTGCAAGGGTGAGAACTGGGCCTTTCCTGGATCTCTCTGGGCTCCACCACAGGGGTCACCTCTGGGTTTGGATTGTTTGGTTCAGCAAGATGCTGGAAAGAAAATAACGGTGGCCTGACCACTGGCGGGACCTGACCAGCCGGACCGTTTTTACCACTCAGACACCTCTGTAGCTACATGTGCATTTTGTAAAGTTTTGACAGTGAGGCCAGAAAGTTAGAGGGCTGCGTGTCTATATCTGCGTCCCTTGTTTATTCCATGAGTCTTTCTGCTCAGTGTTGGCAAGCACCACTTCTGCACGTGTACTGGACCAGGAAGCCTCTGCTCCTTCTAGGCAACAGCTTTCCACGACTTTCCCTGCTGCCCTGGGTGTGAATTTACATCTGTAGGCATTCCAGTTCCTTCCCTTTAGATGTGAGCTGTCCCTGAAAAGCTCATGTGTGGGACAATGAAAGAGGGTTTAGAGGTGGCATGGCTGAGCTATGAGACCCTTAGCCTAATCAGTGTGTTATCCACATGAATGGATTAACTGGGTGGTGACTGTAGGCAGGTGGGGTGTGGCTGGAGGAGGTGGGTCACTGGGGATGTTCTTTAGGGGTGTATCCTGGTGAGCGGAGCTCTCTCTGGTTTTGCTCCCTGAGCCACTTTCCTCCACCACACACTTTGGCCATGATCTTCTGCCTCCCCTTGGGCCCAGGCTCTCTGTGGACTGAGACCTCTGAAACTGTGAGCCCCAAATAACTTCCTCCTCTGCATGGTTTCTGCCAGGTCTTTTGGTCACAGCAGTGGAAAAGCAGCTAAAACCGTCACCAACTTCGATCTCTCAGGTTGTGTCTTCATAAAATCACACTGTCGTGTGCACTAGATTAAGAAATCTGCCCTTCTTTACTTCTTTCTCAGGACTCTCCCATTATTCTACCCCCAGAAGGGTCTATAAAGGTTTGTTTAACATCTCTGCGTATTTTTCTAGGGTGCAAATCCTTTATTCCCATCTCTCCACTGAAACGGTCATTCTTAGCTTCCTCAAACTCCCTTAATGAGTTTTCTTTGGGTTCCTAGTGACATTTACTTCAGATGCTGCTCTGGCTGAAGTGCCCTGAGCTCGTCCTTTGTACCCCTCCACCCCCCTCCTATAGCTTGGAATCCCCCTTCCTCCATCCTAGTCATGATCTTCCTTATTTTTCATGTTTATCATTAAAAAAATCAGCAAATTAGGATGCAGGGGGACCTCCTCAGCCCAAAATAGCCATGTACAGAAGTCCCACGGATGACATCACGAGCAGGGTTGGGAGACCTCGTGCTTTACCCCAGCATCGGAAACAAGTGGAGGGTCCACTCTTAACTCCAATCAACCAATTAGTGCAAGTCCCAGGCAGTGAAATTTTTAAAAAGAAAAGAAAAAGCATACAGATCAGAAAGAAAGAAATAAAACTGTCTGATTGGAAAACAACATGTTAGCTATAAAGAACACCAAAGAAACTACTAGAACTGATAAAGAAGTTTAAGGTCGCCACAAATTGGATAAATTGTCAAATATTGCAGTAAACAATTTTAAATTAAAACACATAAAATGCCATTTAAAACACACTAACTTCATGGAATCATTTTGCATAAATCTTAACAAAATGTGTGCAAGATCTGTGTACTGAAAATGAAGAAATACTGAAGGAAAATAAAGATCTAAATAAATAGATGTGACATGTTGATTAAATGAAGGACTCAATATTATTATAGTATCGATTCTTCTAAAACTTGTCAATATATTCAACTCAACTTAAGACAGAATATTAATAGAAACATTGTAAAATGACTAAAATTATTCTACAATTTATTCATAATTGAGAAAATACAATTTTGAAATAGAACAAAGTTGAAGGACTTACATCATCTGATTTAAAGACTTAACAAAGCTATAACATTCAAGACACAGTATATTTAGAGAACATATTTATATATAGGATCAATAGAGCAGAATAGAGTCCAGAAATTAAACCATATGAAGACTCAAATCAATTTCAGACAAAGGCACAAAGGCAATTCAATGCAGAAAGGACAAACTTTCCAACAAACTGTGCTACAAGAATTGGGTATTTATGAGGAAAAATAATCTCAATCCATATCAGGCATCTTACATAAAAATCAATGTAAAATGGATCATAAATGTAAATGTCAAACTTTTTGGAATAAAATATAAAAGAAAACCCAATGACTATATTTTAGACAAAGATTTCTTAGATATAATACTAAAAATATGACTTGTAAGAGACAATAATGATAAATTTAACCTCATTTAAATGAGGAACTCAAGTTTTTGAAAGACATTCCTAAGAAAATGAAAGTGTAGCCCAAAGACTGGCAGGAAATGCTTGAGAGGCACATATTTGGTAAAAGGCTTGTGTCTTATGAAGAACTCACAAAATATAAGAGGCTGGGGGTATAGCTCAGTGGAAGAGTGGTGGTTGAGCATGTGTGAGGTCCTTGGGTTCCATCCCTAACACCTCAAAGTATAGGAAGAATATATTTTGATAATCAAAATATAGGAAGAAGAAGAAAAAGAGGAGGAAGAAGAAGAGGAAGGAACATCCAATTTTTTAAATGCCCAAAGCATTTGAATGAACACTTCAACAAAGGTGACACACAGAATGATAAGTATATACATTAAATAGTGACCCACATCTTCAGTTATTATGAAATGCAAAGTAAAGACAAGGAGAAACCTTTGTGCATTTATTAAAGTAGCAAATAAAAAATTGCCCAAACAAATGGAATCCTGATACTTTGATGATGGGAATTCAGAATGGCAGGGTTAGCAAGAGGGAAATCAAGATGGTGTGTGGCCCAGGGAGGGACAGCATCAGAGGGAAGGATGAGGCGACCTTGTCCGAAACAGTTCCCGTGCTTTAGGCACCTCACATGGGAAGTGAGTGACGTTAGTGTGGATTTTGCAAAAGAAATAACATTACAGACATTGATAATAGCAATCTTGGTACTGAAGTGGACAGACACTCAATTAGGAGGTCCCATGAGAAACTGGTTGTGGCAATGACAGCCAGAAGTAGAGTACGCTTCACAACTAATTGAGCTGTCTACAAGAGAAGGGGCGGGACTGGCTGGAGAGCCAAGTGAGACCAGAGGATCTTTCTGAAAGAGATCCTAGCTCACATTCACAGTGCCATATGACTGATACACTGGAGGGGAAGAGACTGGTGATTCCGGAGCCAGAGGAATATTGCAGTAGTCAAATCCTGGGCCAACTGAGGTCATGGAATGGTGTAGTGGGTGTTGGTCATCTCTCCAAAATTAACCTGGTGCATTGTGGGGTGTCATTGAAATTTACTTAGAATTGACGCACCTCCTGATTCAAGGTCAATGTCTAATAATGAGAAGCAGAAGAGGCCTGTCCGTCTTCATGGTGGTTATCTCTGGAAACCCAAAGTGACCCACATCTTTAGTCATTTTTCTGAAACCATTGATGGATTCAGGAGTCTCCTAATCCTCCCAAGGCTGAGTGGGTAGAATCAGACAACTGCTGGAGGGCACACGTCCTGAGAGTAAACAGGAGTGGGCACCTGCATTGATGTAGGCAAACAACTGCAGCCGTGAAAGAAGCCACCAAAGGATGAGATGGCACAAGCCAGAGGGTGAGAGAGGCACACTGAGAACAGAGCCGATCGAGCCCCAGAGGAACGAATGAGGGACCCAATCCCACCTTCAGGAAATACCTGGAGGTGATGTGCCTCAAGAGTAAATCCTCTGATCCCAGACTATTTTGTTTGTGTTTTCTTATTTCCCTACACACACCCACAAGGGGAACTGAGCTTGTGGAGGACACATTCCTAGCGGGATCCACATTTCTGCCAAAGGGGAGTGAAAGTGCTTTGAGGTGGGGCCCAGTGTTATTTTCAGATTTAAGCCACAGATATAGGTAGATGATTGATTGACGGAGAGCTAGAGGGACAGACAGTTCATGGATACATAGAATATCTGTTGTGATAAAATCTGGCAAGATAACCCTAAAAGTTTCTGGAATAAAAGGCTGAGAACACTGCTGCTCAAGAGATGGCGATTCTCCTGCAGTTTAACAGGAGTGAGGACAGAATCGCACGTAGATGCACCTGAGCTCAGGACACAAGAGAGGTCTCAGAGTCTTTTTTCTCTCTTCCCTGTGAAGAATGGACTGTGGTCAGCAGGAAGGCATGGAGAGGTGGCAATCCTGAGGGAAGGCGATGTCGGAGTCATCTCACAGTCCCCTGGGGCATGCTGGACCTTGCTGGGCAGTGTCAGTAGCCCCTCACCACCCTCCAGCAAGCTCTGCTTCGCCTCCTGAAACTACTTATCCTTGATGTCCATAAAAGTTAGGAGACATTTAAGAATTTAGCACATTATCTACTATAAGTAGACAAATCGACATTTAATACTACCTCGAGGTTTCCTATTAGACACTCAATCTGCATGATTCTCCCCGCCTCCCACACCCAAAACATGGTCTTCAAGCTTCAAAGAGATTAGTTCTCTGCTGATTCCCAGAAGCAGGTTTCAAGGGGAAGACCTGCATATGTATCACTAAATGGTGGAAAGTAGGGGGATGTCCACCAACGAATAGAGGAACACCAAGAAAATCTCACTCATGCATTGCTTACAAGGGGAGCACATCCTAAGCAATGTGTGGCTGATGTCACCCAAAAAATTCACACAGTCTACAGGGCACTGCCTACCGCACACCTAGGCTATGTGGAATAGCTAATTTTTAAATTAAATTATTATTCTTTTTAAAACTTTTTTTTTTGTTTTAAACTAAGAAACATATGCAAACATTGGCCAAGGACTAACCAGGGTCAGGATAATTCAACTTCTGTCTTCCACATCGCATCCCATCCCACGTGATGGTCTTAAGCGGCAATAGCACTCAGGGGTTGTCACTCCTGTGATAATAAGGCCTCCTTCTGAAACACCCCAGAGGACCTGCCCCAGGTGGCTCTGCACTTAGCTTTACTCCATAAGTAGAAGGAATACACTCTAAAATAAAAATAAAGTAAATGCATAAATGCATTATTTATTAATATTTTCAACTATACATAATTGTATGTGCCATACTTTTAAATGATTGACAGGGCAGTGGGTTGTTTACACCAGCGTCACCACAAACACATGAATAACACATTGTTCTACAACTTCACAATGGTGACAGTGTTTCTAGGCAACAGGAATTCTCCCCCTCCCTGAGGTCATGTAGGACCAGGGTTGCATATGCAGCCCAACTTCCACTAAAACCATGTTGTACACGATGGCATCGTCTTTGTTCCACTGATTCTACTCTGGTATGATCAGAGATTTAATGTAAGGTTTCTGTATGTTTTCTATGTTGTAATTTAATGGTACTTTTGACTTATTACATATACTACTAAAAATGGAAATAAAATAAACATCCCTTGCCTTGCTTCGGAAATCTTATGTATTTGAATATTATTAAAATTATTTGGGAAATATTACTATAAATCATGATCAAAATTTTATTTACAGAATGAATGTTACATTCGTATTTTAATTGAGCATGTGAACAGGTGCACACTCACGGAGATAGATATACACACATAGATACATAGACAGACTGACATATAGAGATGTACATACAGATATAGACATAGCCATACAGACGTGTGTGTGTGTGTGTGTGTGTGTTTCAGTGTGTTAAGGAAACACAGCACATTGTCCTTTCTCTGGACAGTGAGCAATCAATCATGAGTTGCTATAGTTTGGATGTTGATTTCCCTCCAAGGCTCCTGTGTTGGAGGCTTGGTATCCACCATGGGGCTTTGGAGGTGGTAGAAACATTGAGAGAGACCTAGGTCTTCGGTTGGGGTGCTCCTGCAAAGGGCTTCGTGGGGCACTCCCTTTGATTCCCGGCCACGAGGAGACAGGTTTTTCTTCACCACCCTCTTCCACAATGAGGTCCCACTAACAATGGAGCCACCCAATCCAGCACCAGAACTTCCATCACTGTGAGTCAAAATAGTCTTTTCCTCTTTATAAGTTAATTATCTCAGATATTTGCTATGAAGAAAGGACAAGGTCAGTAATGAGAAAGTCATGGCCCTAGGCCCACTAGGGGAAGAAGAGCAAGGATTTAAACTAAGGCTCAGTTATGAAATGGAGGTGGTGGGGACTGTGAAGTGAGAAAGCAGCATGGTTCCTATCATAGATGTGAGGCACGGGACAAACACAGGCAAGGTGTTTGTCATCTCAGGTTGGCCCCTGGGAGGGACACTCCTGATGATCTGACCATTGGAAACTTCAGTGCTCACTCTTAGGCTCCAACCCATGGCAAGAGAGTGCACAAGGAGGACTCCTTGAACAAGAACCTGATCACCTTCGTCTTCGTCCCAGCTCTAGTACAGTGCCCAGTCCACAGTAGATAGGGTAGATGAGCAATCAGTGTTATTGATTTATAACTGACTGGAGGGCTCAGGCAAAGTGCTCCATGCTGTCTCAGACATGCAGGGTACCTGTGACTTCGCCACTGTGTCCACTTGTTGAGAGAACTTTTACGTGGGCTCACACCTGAGCCATTTCTGGGTTCAGTTAATAGGGTTCAATATTTACACTAATATTATATGATGAACCAAACTCTAAGACCCCTTTACAGCCACTTACATCCAGCATTTATAATCAGGACAGATATGCTCTGGGAATAAGGAAAACAATGTATTTCCCTAAAGGACCTATTAGTAGCCAAGAATCCAATACTAGACAGGAACTTCAGGGAAAAGCTCACCAGTCCCCACCTGTGCACACTTCACAGAGACCATTGCCTCCCAAGTAAGGAGGAGAAAATCAATACCAGTCACTTTCCCTGACTAGCGCTGGGTCTATGAAAGTTCACAGTGGTTGGATTTGACAGAACATTTCACCTTGTCTGATTTAAAAGTTATTGAATTTGATTTGGATCCTGAGACACACTATTATAAATGCTTTGGTTGCTACAGCACTTGCTAAAAATAACGAAGAAATCAGATGCTGGAATCAAAAGCTTAGAAGGGCAAGCCCAGGAGGGTGGGGTTACTCCAGTGTGCGGAGATGGTGCTGCAGGGGGCCTTGGAGGACACTGCAGGATGAGGTCTGCCAGGAGGAGTCTGTGTTTATAAAATTCAGGGACTTTGGGGATTCCTTTCAATGAATGGCCATTTTCATGGCCTCAAGAAAAACTGATGCAGTAATCATTTCATTAATTAAACAACAGGTATATGAAGAAAATCACTGTTTTTTTAGTTTAATAATAGTTTCATTTTAAAAGCAATACAAAGTTGTAGAAAATATGAAATCACAAAAACGTAAGAAAAAGTGATGACAAAAATACCACAGCACAGCAACACAGTCCACAAACATCCAGGGCATACATTTTGGAATATGTTAAAAGACTCCAATGTGCATGTGTATTAGTTCATAGATGTTGGTGTACAAGATATTGTGTTTGTGTTCTGCTTTTCTTTACTTGATATTGTGTTGAAAGTTTTTTTAATAAGACTTTAAAATGTTTTTGTATTAGCTTCATAAGATAAAATAATGCAATTTTTATTATTTAGTTAAATGTCTATATGGAGGATTTTTACTAAAAAATGTTCCATTATTATAAAAAAGTGAGACCCAGCATGCTTAAAGATAATTATTGGAATACATCTCTGATTATTTTAATAGTGTGAATTTGCGGAAATTATGGGGACTAAAGTTTTTAGAATGAATGTTGGCTTTTGGGTGACAAAGTGGTGCAGGGAGAGCCCAGCCCTGGAGCTGGCAGAGGTGATTGCGAAGGCTGGCCTGCTGTTCATCTGCTCTGCAAAGGCGGGAGGTCACAGGAGCTCCTCCCTCTCAGTTTTCACTCATGAGTGCACTGGGCATGAAAGTAGTTTTATCTTACAGATTATCAGGCAAAATAAGTAATGTGAAACATATTCTTTCCTGACAAAAAGAGAGTTGTGAAATAAGTACTCCATAAATATAAGATAGTCTTCATTTTAAAATAAAGCCATGTCCTGTATGAATTGTGCTATAGGCCCTGAGTCTGACCCAGGTTCCCAAGCTTTTTCGTTTTATATGAGATTTTATTTGGGAGTTTAGAATGCCTCCTCCGATGTCTCAGGATGAATTGATTTAGCTGACTCACTGTGGTGTGTCTGTTTTCTAAATTTCTCTGGGGCTGAGAAGGTAAATGTGCCATATCTGTGATGATAATACAATTGCTTTGAGTATCTAAGAGAATAAGGAACAGTTGTGCTGCACTCTGTGTACACTGAGGTCTTGGCCACAAACTCTCCAGAAACTTCATACATAAACTTCCAACAATTACCATTGTGCAGTAGAGACAAGAGGCATTGCCATGGCGTGGCCCAGAGGTTTTGTGGAACCTTTGGCCTGGGGGGTGTGAACCTGGGCAACTCAGAGCTCTGTTGTGGTTATTTGTAAATATTGCCCAAGATGAGTTTGAATCTATTCTGCAACTCCTCTGTCACCAGTGTCAATCCATGAATCTCTGCTACAAGAATGTGTCAGTGTAATGCATGGACATTAGGGAATAGGCATTTGTAGATTTTATAGCATAACTTGAACAAATGGTACATGCAAAACATTTTTTCTTCTGCTTGTGATTGCATCAGGGATTTAGTTTTATCTCTATTTCCAATACTGATATTACTAAGGGATCCTATTTGTTAAGCACCAACTGTGTGCTTTAAATTTTATTTTCCACTTAGTGACTGGTGCCCAGGAGACAATGGTCAGCACATTCGGCAGCATTGAGTCATGCCCAGTAATGTGCCTTTGAGATTGAGATTGGGAGTTGAATGAAGGAAAGAGAGGAAGGAAGTGTAATACTTTAATGCTCTGTGTCACTCAGGGAAAATCATTTTAGACTTCCTCATTCACACTAACAAGCATGATCAATGACACACAAAGCTCAGGAGAGCAAAAGGCTCAGCTCTGAGGAGAGTCCACGCACTCAGCCTGCAATTCTATCTGTTGGGCACTCATGGAAATCTCCACACTGCACCCCCTTTCTGACATCATGAACAGTGTGAGGGCCGCACCAAAAACTCCAGGTTTAAAAATAACTCCTGCTAAAATTTGAAAAAAAGGAATTGAGAATTCATACAATTAAATCATCAAAAAATGGCCCCATATGACAAATTATTGTCAATATCTAGAAAATAAAAGTGCCTGCCTTTGCTTCTTCCAAATCCAGTCATTCTTCAACCTCCTTCAGTGGACATGTGCCCAGTGGTGGACATCTACCCATCAGGGGATGCATACCCAATGGTGGATATCTGTCCAACAGTGAACGTGTACCCGACGGTGGGCATCTACACGACTCTTACTGAGGTCGCCAGTGGCTCTCTTGTTGATAACTCCAGGGGACACTCAGAGGCACTTGTCTGACAGAATTCTCCCTTGCCTTTGTCACATCTGCCCATTTACTTGCTCCTGGAAACTCTCTCCTCTCTTCAGACGTACAATGCCACAAAGCTCACGTCTCCCTTCCTCGCCCCACTGTGGCACCTGTTTTGCAGTCTCCTGTGCCAACTCAGTCTCAGTCTCTTTTTGGTAGCTCCTCTTCTCCCAGATAGTTTCTAGGTTCTGAAATGTCAGCTTACCCTCATGGGTGATCTGACATGATGTGCTGACGTGACACTGATGGTTCTATCGCACATCTTCACCTCAAACCTCCAGACCTGCCAATCTACTGCTAACTTATGTGTTTCCATTGATCTTACAGCTATCTTTAAAAACCAACCAAATCCTAACCGTCGAGTATCAACCACTAACCTACTTCAAGCGTTTCCAGGAGAAATCATTATTGTATCTCTGTCTCCCTCTCTCTGCCGTCAAGCCAAGTCATTAATGACCACCTCTAATACATAACTGGAATCTACCACGGTGTCTCATAGCAACTACCAATTCGGGATCAGTCCCCTGACTGACTGATGTGATAGTCATTTAACTGGCCCTTGTTCTATTTTTGCCCCTGAGTCATGCTAATCCATTCTCTGCAAAGCAGTCAGAATGGTCTCTGTAATGAGCAAACGTAATAAGCACATATAAAATTTCTTCAGCAAAAAAATCATTACCCTTGGCAGATAGTCTAAATTTCACCAACATCTTCAGGGCTTTATGTAGTCCAAGTTCTCACAGTCAGATCAATCTCATTTCATGCTCCCTGTTTGCTAAGTCGGTCTGTCTCTCTCGTTCCCTCCCTCTCCCTTATTCCTATCCCTGCAGGGTCTCTGCTCCACAGCTTCTCACCTATGGACCTGTCACAATGACTTCCTTTTAAAATTTCTTTTTGTCAAATATGCCAAGTGGTTTCATCACTGGGACACACACTTGTGCTATTTCCTCTACCTGATAAGGAATCCCACTCAGTCCTCAGGGGATGATCTCTCCTGTCCCTTTGGGTGTATTGTGTGTGTGTGTGTGTGTAATAATCATTATCAGAGCCTGCAGATCTCAGGCAGGTGTCTTGAGAGCACCCCACTTACAACTGTACTGGAGCGTCTCCTGCTCTCGCTTGGCCCACCACCGTTCGTGGTTCAGAGGCCAGCGTTACCCTCCCTCTCTGGGGGCCCCCGTTGCAGTCCCTAGATTTCGAGGACTCACAGCCCCAACAGGTCATGGCTGCTCTGCTCTGGGGCACCCTGGGCTTGCTGTGCGCGGCTTCTTGCTGAGCTTGTTGGTTGGCGCTGCTGGCTGTGCTCTGCCTGGGTGTGTCGCATCAGGCCGGGCAGGCTTCAGGGCTGGCCTGAGTAAACGGCCTTCTTAGGTCCCAGGGAGACATCCAGAAATGAACACCGTATCTGACATTCTCCAGAAGCCCATCCCGCACCCAGGGCCGTGATCTGCCTCAGTCTCCCTCCTCACCCCCCCCCAAATCCCAGTTATTCACAGAGGAATGTGGTCACAGGTTCCAGCGCTGTTTGGGAACTGCCTTATTCTCATAAAGTCACCCCACAGGGTCTGCTGAAATCTCACAACCCAGCCAAGGTAGGGGTGGCCCTCAGACTGGTCCCCATGCAACCGCAGAATTAATACAGTGGCCACATCTAACCTGCTCACTACGGCAAACGCGTGTTCTCAGAGGTCATGGACTTCAAGCCCGTGAACTGCAAAAGGTAATCTGTGAACTGTTACATAACTTTGGGAAGTTTTCCTTCCCCTTCACTTCCATATCCTGCCCTTCAGGAGGGAGGCAGGGCCAGGGTGGAAGTCACAAGCTGGCCCTGGGGGCACCCCCTCACTACTCCTAGCTCCGCTGTGACCTGCCACGAGCTGTCTCATATTCTAAGCCAGGTCCCTTGGACTCTTTGGTGTCTATCTCTAGGCAGTGCTAATGTTTTTTGTTAAATGGTTGATTATTTATTTTTGTGATGATTTCATGCCTGCTTCCCCACTTATTTGTAGGAACCATGTGGACTCAGGCCATATGGATTTGTCCTGCTGTGTCCCCTGTGCATGGCCCAGGTTGGTGCGCCCCTCACACTTGCACTTCTTAGGTGAAGGGAATCTAAAAACTTCTGAACTGCACAAACGTTCACTTAGGACGCAGGCACCGGTGCCCTCCATGACGACTCCCCTATCCTCCTGAGCTTACTCAGCGCAGCAGGTCAGTGCCACACAAGCACCACAGTAAGAAAAAGGCACTCTACATCCTCTTTCTGGCCAGCCAGCCATGCCCATGATGAAGCAGGAAATGGAAGAGTCTGCAGTTAAATTTCCAGGAAAGGCTACCAGTGTTAAGTTCTACCAAAACTATGGAAGACAGTTTTCAGAAATGGACATAGTTAAGTGATAGTGTCATAGGACATATGAGGCAGTGACTCACAGATAATAATAAAGAGTTTTGTGGTCAGTAGAGATTAGAGAATCAATGATAAGTAGTGTGAAAATGTTGGTGTCTCTACTCCTGAGTTGAATAACTCTGAAAGATTCCTTACTTCTGTGTCACATGTAGCTTCTTTGCATAAAGCCAAACTCTTCAAAACTAAAAGATGGGAAACCAGCTCATCTAACTGCAGGAGAAGAGATGGCAAGAAGCCTCCATTCTAGAACCCACACAGAAGAGGGTTCAAGATTTCCTTACTCTGCAGAGCCTGGAGACACGCCAGACAGTTGAAATGCTCCTCGGCTGATTCAGCTACCTGCACACCATTGCCCAGGGAAGCCAACCTGGTGGAGGTGAGATGCTTGGCCCTGGGGTGACCCATACCATGACTCTGCCCATGCACACATGATCCTGAAATGAAACTTTGAAGAGTCAGTGGTAGGGCCATTGCAAAGCCATTGTTCAAATGACAGTTTCATGCAGTGTTAATACGACTTGAGAAAGTCCATCCATATAGACATACCATTGGTACTTTTGCTATATTCAGGAACCTTAAAATTCCACATAGGAAACCATGGGGTGGACAGAGGGAAGGTCGGGGATGTGGCTTTTCCCCAGGGACACAGATTTTCAGTTCATTATTAAGTCACTCCACCTAACAACGTTCAGCATGTTTGTCTGACTATTTTCAAAATTGAAAGTATTAATTTAAAATAGGAGTTCTTGAACACTCTGCTCCAAAATCTAAAACTACTTCTGCATTTGTTTTAAGCAAGAGGACATCCAGGAGTTAAAGAACTAGAGGAGGGTTTGGGGGCAAAAGGGTTTTTGGTGGCTTTTGTCCTTAGTAATTAGGTAAAGTCCTCAGGGAAAATGGTTTCTATGTATCAAGCCATTTCAGCAAACAGGTAAAAGAGTGGCAGAGACACTAGGCGCAAAGTGGCTGCAGGACAAAGACACCAAGAACCAAGCCCTGAGACTTGGAGGTCCTCTGCCTGAAGAAACCTCCTCTAGGAGCAATCTGCACTGGGTTGGTGACAAGCACTGAAAAGATCCCAGCAGCAATCTCAGAAAATATGATGAGTTCACTTAGAGCCCTGCTTCTAACCTTAATGTGCATGGGTAGCTCGGGGGCCTTGCTGGAGCACAGTCTGATACTGGCCCTGGAGCAAGCACTGAAGCCTTGAGTGCAATTTAACACTCTCCTGGGTGGTGGTGAAGTTGCCAAGCAATGCTCACAACCTGGGTTGCTGTCACAAAA
>NW_025999983.1:3615693-3629380 GCF_001458135.2 Marmota marmota marmota | reverse complement strand
GTGGGGGGGGTGGGGGGTTGACGAACAACTTGTGTAGATTGATACAGCAGGAGTAGGAGCCGTTTATTGCAGGACAGGAGCAGTATTTATACATTCCACACAGCTTGTCTAATTAGCATAAACTAGATACATCAGTCAACCAATAAGGAATCTCCACACTTAATGGCTCGCTTTTGTTACTTCTCAAACCACTCCCTCTGGCATTTTGCCAGGCACCATCCAAACTTGTTTACGAACTCTAACATTCCCCTGGCAAAATGCCAGGTGTTATTTTGACTTGTTTACAGACTCTAACAGGTTGCCATTCTGGAGCAGGCTAGGAAGCTGTCCCAAAGCTCAACTCGCTTAAAGTAAGTAAGCTCGACTTACTTAAAGAAAGGCCTTTGGACTGATCCTCCAACCTAAAAGCAGAGCTGTGGAACTTATTCACCATCCAATGGCAACCTCCAAGCACTTCTCTGATGCTCCTAAAATTCCTCCAACATCTGTATCTTTGAAGACAGGGGTGTGGGTGTATAAGACACTCCATGGTAAAAGTGGCCAACTTATTTTAACTTCAAGGGAATGAGTTTCCCGTGGTGACGTGCTTTCAGAGAAGAGTTCCGAGGCCACCATCTAGAAATGCAAACATGTGTCATGCTGGTAAAGGAGCCGCAGGCCTCCTGGTAGATGCCATGCCAATGACTCTCAGGCCAGTGTGACGCTGGGCCGTGGAAAGGTCAGTGCATGCAGCAGGCAGCGGCAGGGCAGGCACCATCGTGTAGAGGTGGTGGACCAAGCTGTCTGTGCAGTGACGCCGTGACAGATCCAAAGTGAATCAAGACAAAATGCCCATGCCCTTGAGAAGCTCATAGTCTCAGATAAAAAAGGATAGAGCCATTGCCTTGTCTGTCCAAAGAAATAAAGAGGTGAAATTCCTTGTCACAGAGAACAACTCTGGCCCAGCTTAGGGGCATTTACAAGAAAGCAAAGCAGGATTGAAGCACGGCGTGAAGAGCTCAGGAAGTGCAATCGCATCATCTTCTCCCTCTTTCAGAAAATCATCGCTCCCTTAATCTCTGTCACCAACTGCAACCAGCGAAACTCCAGTCCCTGCAGGCAAATACTCTGAGACCACAGAAAAAAGCCCTTGTGATTTTGGAATTTTAGGGGGTCCTAAGAAACTTCTGGATCTCATCACATCCTATTGCTTTAAAGAGTATTTTGAGTTGAAAATATCAGACAACACGTACAGCTAACAAATATATGTAAAAATATCAGACAATACAGCTAACAAGGCATGACTCAAATGATAATAAACTCTGCACAGGCTCCTGCACCTCGGCCCTAACAGCAAACCGCGAAGGAGTTGGTAGTGACCATGGGTCCCCGTGGCAGTGGCACTTCTGGTGTGCTTCTTGCAAATACGAGTGGGTTAGGCGAGGAGCCTAACCTCTTGCCTGGATGCATCAAAGGAGCCCCCATCAGAACCCTTGCGAGCCAGGGCACGTTATGGGGAATGAAGTTATTTCCTCCTCCCATTACCATAAACAATACTGAGTGTGAGACAAATTTACAGTGTAAGATAAAACACATGTTATTTAGCTCAATATATAAGTTTTTAAAGAATATACAAGTTTGCTCCACTTATATTTTGTTAACCTAATTCTTATGGAGGAAACATGTGATGGTCATGTTTCTTTATAAAACAGTATTTATGCCCCTGAAGATCGACAGCTATAAGGAGCAGGAAGTTACTCATTAGCAATGTAAAAGAAAGTGTCTAAAGAAAGATGGGTTGGACGGATGGCATCTGTGGGTAAGGACATCTCTCTTACTCTCCGTGTCCACAGGCACAGGCTTTATTACCTATTAAGGCTCTGGGATTTCTCCCCTGACTCTGAGAACAGACTACCAGTTTAAATGAATGGTTTTAATTTCATATGTCTATATATATATTTATTTTACATATTAAAAGGATAATAGTAAAAACACCTCATATTGTCTTATATCCAAGTGTCTAGCATCCATTATAGGACAAATAAATATGGCATGGAGCACTGTTAGTATGAAAACGGACCTCCCTTCTCCTTAGACTCATAATGATCATCACCACCAAGGCTGCTGAACCGGATGGACATAGCAATGCTGTAGCTCGACTTCTGTGTCTCCCCTTTAAGAAACAGCATGAGGCTAGGAGGAGAGGTGGCACCAGGAGAGCCTATGGGCCACTGGCTTCACTGGTGACGATGGAGTTTTTGCCTGGATGCTGAATTCCTCACCTTGTTTCATCCGGGTTCTTGCAAAGTTTTGACCCATGGCCACAGTATTCTCAGGGGCTTATTTCTTCTCTGTTTCATCATCAGTTTCTGATCATTGGGCCTCAAGACTTGACCCATTGTTGGCCACATGTTGAGGGGACTTGTTTGTCTGCTCACTTCCATGTTGTTGCTTCCCTTGACTTTGACCTCCTCGCAGCAGCCCGAGATTCCTCATTCTCTGTGTTCCGACTTGGGCATCAGCTTCGCTTCCTTCTGCCCCATCTATCTCCAACGTTGATGGCATCTTGTGTATCAAAAACCTCGGGTCTGTAACCCAGATTTATCTGAAGTGATGGCAAATGGAACACTATTTCTCATCCTGAGAGGAATCCGTAATTGAAAATAATCAGGTGGCATAACCCGGGTCACATTAGAGGCATGAAGAGTAGAGGAACAGAGAGTCCACTGTTGACTGGACTAAGAATCCACCATCTGTGCTCCTCAAACTGGAGCCACCTCGGTGCTGGTGCAAGATGATGAATCAAGTTTTCCCTTATAGGCAGAAGACCAAGACAAGGAGAGGTCGGTCCACACTAGTTCAGTAACTGCAATCAGGTAACCACAAAACAATGGATTTCCTGAATGTTAAATTGGCGCCAAGCATTCATTAGCGTAATTTGCTGGACTGCATTTAGATAAAGCCTCGTGGATCTTTCTGATTGTCTCCAATGTGCCGAGTACAGCAGGATACAATTATTCTCTCTGCAGAGAGAATATGTTACTGTCATGTCAAATTACTCACCTTCTGCAGGGGATGAACTTCTCCAGGAAGCTTGAAAAGCAGTTCTATATGGCACTGAATTTTTGTCAAAAAAAAGAGATAAGGGAATTTTTAAAATCTTTTTTTCAGAAAAGTCTATTACAGTACTCAATGCTATGATTAGAGAGACAGTGACTTAAATCTCCTGCATATCAAAGAGAGGAAGAAAGCCTTTGGCCATCAACCCTGCTCAGCTACCTTGGTTAAACAGGAAACTCTCACTTTAGCTCTTAGGATAGAAATGAAATCTTTGATCTTGTACACCTGCATCAGACTTCTTGGTATATTATGGATATTTCACCTCAGTCTGTCTCCTCACAGGTTTTCAGAGCTGCAGAGAATAACATGCAATAGTCAAAGGACTTCTGTTTCACATCAAGGAGGGAGGGTGGCTGACATTTAATTTCTGTGTTTCCTCAATGTCTCATGCACTTTCTGCTATGTGTCCCCTGGACCATGCACCCTGTCTCCTGAGAACTGCTCACAAATAATGTGACCTCTTCTATTTAAAAATAATAGCTTGAATTGATTTCTTAAATATTGATCACTTTCAAATTCTATATTATTTGAAAATGCTGTAGACTAATACTTGTAAACAGAGAAAACACAAAGATGATTCAAAGCAGCAGTAAGAGGAAAATATGGAGGTCAACATGTGATTCCTGCAAATACTTTCTCCCTTCATTAAGTGGAAAGATCTGTAATGGTGCAATTAGACATATCAGGGACATCCACTTATCAAGGCTTTTGGAAGGGCCATGCTAAGGAGACATCATCCATTGGAAGAAAAACTACAGGAATGCAGCAATGGATAGCCAATTAAGAGATGAGAAAATTTTGAGACCAACCTGAATCCTACTTTAAAACACGTTTTTGAACGAGTCATCAAGATGCATGGAAATGATGTGCCATGGCAAATACCAAACGCTCCGAAGGGAGGCTGCCACTTGCAGGCACCCCACCCACATACCCCACCCACCCAGCAGCAGAAACTGAATGAACGTGAGCTCTCTGCTGAATGGAAGCGTCAATTGATTAGTAATCATTTATATTCTGATGGCAACCAGCAAACCACCCTGTAACTGGGGAGAAATCACTTGTTCTCCAACTCAGACTGCATCAGTTATCCGAGTGAGACTGGAGGGAGCTTGGAAAGCTGTCAGGTTTCCGTGCACATGTCCCCAAACCGTGGCTCCAGATGGTTCTCCTGCTATTTTGGTTGGTGAGGACACCACTCTCAAAGGAAATATCACAGCTTCCAGGCCCCATCCAGCTTCAGTCTTTATTTGTTTTTTTTTTTCCTATTGTTTTCAATTCAAACTTTAATTCATTTACACTATATAAACGAGAACATATAGAAAAACAACAGAAAAAAAATTGAAATCACACACCGTCCCTCCACTGAGATTCTCTCTCAGCAGTTTGTAATCAGCCCAGGCTTTCCTTTATGTCACCATTTCTTTGGAAAGAGGTCTTACAGAACCCAGTGTTTTGGAATGTGCCTTTCTTATGACAAATGTGCATGTTATAAATATTGGTCTCCAACAACATTTTAATTGATTATATTTCATGGACAGGTGTGTTGGTATATTGAAAATGCCTTTTGACAGACACTAAAATATCTCAAATTTAAAAAAAAAATTTCCATTTTGGGGGATTATTTTTCTATAGAGTTGCTTGATCAAGAAGTTAAAAAAGTATTGGGTCAAATTGTTCCCCAGAAAGTTGAAGTCCATCTGCCATCTTCCCGGAAGTTCTTGATTTTGCATTTTCACTCATTATCTCATGGATAATGGAGATTATCATTCATTTTTTTCATTTTCAATTTGATGAGTCACGTCCAGTGAAGAGAACACTAACAATGCTTCCATAGGCTCATCAGTCTTTTAAACATTTAAGACCTTAATATATTGTAAATAACACTTCCGAAAATCCATTTTACATTTAAGAGACATTTTTCTCTCCAGTGTCTCATGGTAGATCACGTGCCCCAAAACCACAGGACATTGTCCTAGCTACAGGACATTATCAGCCCTGCATCTTGGGACTCCAGTTAATTATAAAATTCAGAGCATAATGTGAAATGACTGAGAACTCATCACAAAATGCAAAGTGTCCTCTAGCATGTCCAAATTGGCACTTTGGCAGTAGGAATAACCAATAATTCCTGCATACACATTTGTTCATTTATTCCACTAAGCACTCTGATGTGCTGGTGTGCGCCAGGTCTGTGCCACTGAACAAAGAAAGCATGTAAGGTAAGATCCTTACTCTCGTGGAGCTGACGACAGTCAAACAAGCTCTCACTGTGCGCTTGTGAACTGCACAGGTATCAGTCCTCTAGCAAATAGCCACCAGAGAAATTAGGGCATGTGAATCATTGTGCCATGCCTCGCTGTGCATGCTGCCGTGTGCACCAAGCTAATGCACGTGAGGGGCACCCCTTACTCTCCGCTGTGGGTGTGCTCTGATGATTTCCCTCTGAGTTCCTGGCATTTACTCCACAGGAACTGGGGAACATTTTACAAAATCACATAAAGTGGCTTAAGAAAAAGGCTCTATTAATGAAAAAGAAAACTTAATATCATCAGCTCACCAGGAGGCCACCTAGGCTACAGACCCCTGTGCCTAGGCATGGAACCTACCCCTCCACAGTAGAGTATGATGAAGCAAGCCTTCAATGAGGATGGCGTGCCAGGCGGCCTGGATGGGTGTCAACTCCCCACAGGAGTTATCTAGGACACCAGCTGTTCAGCACCCGGGGAACAGCTGTAGGAAGGTGTGTTACTCAGGGGAGAGGCCATTGCTCCCCTGGCACCCTAGGGGAAAGGAGTCTTTAGTCTTAGTTGGTTCCTTGTCTAGGAAAACCAGTGTGAGCTTTTAGTTATTCAGGTTTTGGACTTCCCCACTCTTGGTGCTATATGATGAAATATTACTATATCCAAGAATTCTATTGAGGGTCAGTGGCAGGTTGTGTTTCCCATGAAGACCTCAAAAGGTTTCCAGCTACAATCACTTCCTGCAACATGAGTTGGACACTCGTGCCATCAATGGTCCCTGAATAGGACTGCAGAAGTGACAAGATGTGACTTTCAAGGCCTGGTCCTCTTGAGACCCGCATTCCTGACAGCTGCTCACCAAGTGATAAGAGGCAGAGAAGAAGTATGGAGCACTGAGAGGTAGATGTCCCCACTGATGACCCTGCTGAAGTGCCAGATTACAGTGAGATCAAGCTACAAATGCATGTGTGAACTTCACACTGACCTCAGCCCAGTTGCAGCAGGAGACACCCTGAGCAAGACCCTCTTAGAGTCTAGTCAAGATCCCAAACCATGAGAGTTAAAATGAGTGTCACTTTTAAAGTCACTTTCGTAGAAGTTTATATTATATAGCAATCAACAACCAGAATGGTCATATATTTTTTGGACTTGAACAAAAATTTAAATGGAAGTATCTTTCAATTAATTACTCTCTGCTCCCTTTTAGTTCCAAAGACATGTTGTACATCCCAAGTGATCAGAGAGGTGAAACTCAGAGCTACCCTGTTGATGGAACTAGGGGGATTCCAAGCAAAACGCACATCCTACAACTGTACCAGTTGTCAGAGCCAATGCATACTGCTCAAAAGAAAAACCAAGTGAAAGTGTGTAAATTCTTCCATAGTTGTAAAATGAATCAAAACATTCCACATTTTAAGTGAATTTTAAAATTTAACTAAAAATAACATTTTTATTTTTGTCCAAGATGGACTTGCAGATATTAGGTTTTTCCTTCCTGCCAGAAACAATCAAAACAGACACGCAGACAAAATACTCAAAGATTTTAAGACAACAGGGAATGACAGACAGCAATCCCACTAGCAGAGGGAACAGAGGAGACCAGGCCCAAACCACTGCTGCCCGTCTGAATGTGCTGCTGCCCTGGTTTGGGGGACAGCAGAAGCGGGCAGAGACCATGCTGGCTGGAGTCCGCAGAAGGGAACTCGGGGAGAGAGATGGCAGCTGGATGTTGGCTGAGGGCCCCTCTCAAGTGCTTAGCAGGGCTCCGGTCAGTACCTGTCTGTGGGGAGATCGTCTGAGGCCATGAAAAGAAACACCAAGACCAAAAGGAGCGAGGGGTAGGGGGATCGTGGACATAGAGAGGGATGAAGTTCAGGACCGCAGGTGATTTCTGATTGGAAAGAATGCAGGTGAGAAGGCAGCAGAGGAGCTCTGTGAAAATACTGAGAGGAAAAGGAACACCTCTCAGCAGAGAGGCTACTTCTAGAAAGACACTTGTTCAAGATGTGAAAATCAAGACATTTTCAAACATTTCTATAAACACTAAGGTGATTATAAAACAAGAAAACAGAGCTAATAAGCCATCAAAGGGATAAAGTGGAATTTTAAAACATATTCAGTTGCTTCAAAAGAAGGGAAAAGGGACAAAAATGAAAACAAAGAACAAGTAGGATAAATAAAACCAAATAGAGAGATGACAAATTATATATAACTCTACCTATTAGTCACATTAAAATACAAATGGTCTAAATACTCTAATTACAAGGGGCAAATTGTCAGACTGAATAAAAAAGCAAGTTCCAACTCTACGTCACCTACAAGAAATTCACTTTATATATGAAGGATGTGGGTTAGGAGGGGGGCAGTGGAGGAAGACATACCAGCTAGCCCAGTCAAGAAGGGTCAGACAGGCCACCACAGTACCAAACAAGCACACCCTGATGACGGAAGGGTGTAAGTTATTCAAAAAGACATGGCAATCCTATATGTTTATGCACCTACCTGCAGAATAAATTTTACTTCTGCTGCTCAAGAGTTTTCAGGAGAGGGAATTCTTGCCAAATGAGATGCTTGATGCCCAAGCCAGAAGGAGACATTTAAAATGAAGAAAACTACTCTGTGATATACTTCCCTTGTAAACACAAACGCAAAAATTCTTAACAAAATTTAGGAATGAATCCAATAGTAGATTTAAAAAGAGAGAAAGAGCAAATGGGACTCATTACAGAAATGCAGGGTTGGTTTACTACCCAGAAATCTTCCAATGCAATTTAGCATATTAAAAAACCAAACACAAATGCACAAGTACACACACACACACACACATGCACACATACACGCACACACACACTCACCTCCATAGACAGTGAAGATACAGAAAGTCCCCAACTCATGATGGTTTGACTCATGATATTTCAGCTTTGGCGTGGTGTGAAAAGGTACTCAGAAACTTCCTAAACCACTCACATTCACTATAGCATCCTACATCACGTGGACAGTCAGCACTTCATTGTGAAATAGGTTTTGTGATAGATGATTTTGCCTAGTTATGGTCTAATGTAAGCATCCTAAGTATGTTAAGGCAGGATAGGTTAAGTTCCTAGTTTTGATATGTCAGATGTATTAAATGTATTTTTGAACTAAAGTATTTTCAAACTATAATGGGTTTTTCAGAAAATAGCCCCACTATATGTCAAGGAAGGGAGCTTCTGTATTTTACAAAAATCCGATAACCTTTCTTGATAGGTACTTTCAGGAAAGCAGCAATAGAAGATAGAAAGGACTCCATTGATCCAATAAAGACCATCTACAAAACCCTACAACTAATGTACACTTAATGGTGAATGACAGAATTGGACCAGGATGTTTTCTGCTACAACTTCTCTTTGGCATTGTACTGAGATCCCAGCCAGTGCAATCAGACAAGAAAAAAGAAAAGGACATCCACATCTGGAAGGAAAAAGTAGAACCACCTTACTCATAGATTGCAATGTTATTTACATAAGAAACCTGACACTCTACAAAGAAAGTCCTTGATCTATAGGAGTTTATGAGTCCACCAAGTAGCAGAGTAGAAATTAAGTACAAAAATCAATTGTATTTATGTATACTAGCAATGAACAATGGAAATCAAAATAAATAAAACACCATTATGCACAGCTGCCTAAGAATATAAAATACAAAACAATGGATTTGACAAAAAATACGAAACTCCTAAACACAGAAAATATAAAACATTTCTCAGAGAAATGTAAGAAGACTATTGTCCCACCACACGACTATTTCCTGGTTTCCAGGCCAAAGGGGCTGTGAGCTTTTTGGTCATCCACCTAAACGTTGTGGTCAATGATCTTATTCATGCCACTGACTGTACTCTCACTCTGTGTATCATGTCCTTTGTTCCTCTACCAACTGTTTATTTAATTCAGTAGTAGCAAAGAAAATGTGCTACTCAAATATTTTCAGTTTTTTGGTTGAATTCCCCAAATAAGCAGCAAGCTTGCCAAGTGACTGGATGCTTTTTTTGCAGTTTAATAATATTTCTTTGTGAAGGACTTGGCCAAAATGGTTACAGAACCTTTTCGTCATATTCTAAATGGTATTGGGGGAAAGGGTATGTATCCTGGAAAATCAAAGGAGGGAATTTCAGAAGTGAGATAAGTCAGTAAAAGCATATCAAGGATTCAAGTTGCCCAGACCTTGGTATTTGAACTAAATAATAATAATAATAATAATAATAATAATAATGACTCCAGAAATCTCCAGGGGCAAAAGCAACAATAAAGAAAGGACAACATAAGCAATGACAAAGATGACGACACATGGTGACAGCTACTTCAGGGCCCTGCTCTGCCCACTCCGCCACATGACAGGTGCCAGTAGGTAGGCCCAGGGCAGTTGCCCTGCCATCACCTCACACAGACAGGACATGCCACGTGAGGCCCCCAGTATGTCTGCAGGGAAGGAAACCATTGTCAAATGGTGGATTCGGGAGGAGAAAGTGCTGTCTTCCTTCCCTCTGCCCCAAACCTGCTTTCCCTTCTCTTACAGTTTTGATCATTAAGTTAATCTACTGGAAAATTAATGGGTTGTATATTTCAAGTATAGAAAAAAATGACCTTTTTTAGTTGTTCACAGCTGCACTGTGAGAAGCTGAAATTAATATTGCTACTGACTGGGCGTGAGCTGGAAGAACACCAGCGCTTCTCTGTGAGGCACGGAGCATCCTTCTGTGGAGGAGAGCAGGGCAGCTGCTCAAGCATGAGGAATCCCATGTTCTGTGTGAATCCTGATCGTCCTCAGTGTTTGCCTGTATACCTCAAGGTAGGCCAAGTGTCCTGTGTTCACCATGCTACCCGAGAGCTCAATTGCCAGCTAAGACTCCACATGACTCCAAGAGAAGACCACACCACACTGGGAACTTGCACATCTGTGATCTTGCACAAAATAACATACCTGGAAACTTGTAGCATACAGCCCACTGGGACACCTGCACACTGTAGCACACCTGGGGCCTGCACAGCCTCATACACCTGGGAACCTGCACACCTGGAATCGTGCATCACATAGCACACACACCTGGTGACCTGTGTGCCACAATACACCTGGGACCTGTCCTACCCCGATTAATCCAAGTCTCCTACATCTACTGCCCTCTCTGAAGTGACCAGCACTTGCATGGTTGAGCAAGGTGAACTGAGGATACTGAGTTCACTCGCTTCATGAAGGAGAAGCGGGTTTATCCAGAAAAATGGACAAATGGTCTCAGGTCTGGGTTGATACATTTCCTGAAATGGAATACATGGTTAGGAGAGGGGAGGGTGTTACATATCTCCTCTATCCAAGGGTAAGAGTAATGCAAGCCCTCAAATACTAGTGAAGGACAAATTCTAGGACCCCATTTTTTCTTTTTTAAAGATTTGCTCTTTTTACATATTCGTGACAGTAGAGTGTATTTTGACACACATACATGGAGTATAACTTAGTCTAATTAGGATCCCATTCTTGCAGTTGAACGTGATGGGGAGTTTTGCCGCAGTCTGGCTCGGCACAAATCACTGAGCCGCCACAAAGCACTTGTATCTACAAAACAGGAAACTTTATTGCCTGAAATCCAACAGCACACTCCACATACACACTCCTCGGGAACTCTCCCGAACGCCACGCGGCTCCCCCAGGAACCACCAACCGGAAATCCCTCCTCCGGAAATTCCCCAACCAATACGAACTCTCCAGGAATCCCCACGAAAACTCCAAAGTAGCGCGAGAACTCCAGAGTAGTGGGCCGAGGCGGACAGTAAAGGTTTAATATACAATTGAATCAATCCAGCATCATCTTAATGGCTCGACTCTCAACCAATACTATTGGCAAAATGCCAGGGGCCATTCCGACTCGGCTGTGGCTCTCAGCATCTCCCCCCTTCTGTTTAATTAAACAACAAGCAATGTGGCTTAGGGACCGTGTCTGTTAGGTTGTCCAATACTACATATGGTCCTTACCCGTCATCAGATGAGCTGACCTCTAGGCGTCAGCCTCCTGTCTTAAGATGGTACCACCATAATTGGATCTCACCCGTCACTGACTACCGGTCCAGCATACAGCCATACTTGTGGATAGGCCTTTGCACCAGTGTGTGGGGGGGTGAGGTTCTTGCCTCACCTCTGTTGGCCCCAAAATTTGGCCTTTGCACCAGTGGGGGGGTGAGGTACTTTGCCACACTTCTGTTGGCCCCCAAATTTGGCCTTGGTGCCAGTGGGGGGGTGAAGTACTTTGCCTCACCTCTGTTGGCCCCGAAATTTGGCCTTTGCACCAGTGGGAGGGGTGAGGTACTTTGCCTCACTTCTGTTGGCCCCCAAATTTGGCCTTGGTGCCAGTGGGGGGGTGAGGTTCTTGACTCACCTCTGTTGGCCCCCAAATTTAGCCTTGGTGCCAGTGGGGGGAGGATGCAAAACGCCAGACACCAAGCCAAATGACGGCTCTTTTTTGAAAAATTGTACCACCGATGACACCATCTGCAAAGATACGCCAGCACTACCACAATTTGCTGCACCAACAGATAGTTCACAATGCATACAAGTGATACATAGTCCAGGCAAGTTCTGCAAGCAGTTCAAAGCAGAGGAATCCATCAATATGTCCATTTCCTCCCAAAGTAAATCGACTCCTTGATTGAGCATCACTTGTTGAGTTACATTATTCATTGATGCATCAGTTTATACAGTTTGTTGTGATAGCTATCAAAGAAGCTGTAGTTTGATTTTATCTTTGTCTTCACTGGCACTGGGATGAAGATAGGAATTCTGGCAACGATGCTAAGAAAAATTATGTAACATTCCAAGAGGCACTAAGAAAACAATTTTCTGAACAATTTACATTATCTTGAACAGAATTATTAAATATAATGAAAAGGAAAGGTGAAAGTAAACAAACAGATCTGTTAACTTCCTTATTTGCTCACATATTAAAACAATCCTCAACAGCTGCTTACCCAATTTAAATTAAACCATTTAAATCATGTGAATACTAAAAAATATTTGGATCCATTTTTTCATGAGCGCTCCTCATATATGATATATGGAAATACGCACACACAGACATACAACCCAAAACAGAAATGTGCACACATAACACAATACATACAACACATAACATAATAGTAAAGGCCTTGTAGCTTTACCTAGGTGAAATCTCCATTGCAATGTTTAAAAACTCCACATTCAAAAAATAAAACTGATCAGAAAACATTAACCTAGGTCTGTATGAGCTCAAAAAATAAAATAGAATTTTATGATGTGGGGAAGGACAATAATAAAATAGATATTGAAAAAAGACATCGCGGTTACCACCTGGCTTTGACTCCTTTTTTGGATATCCCATCCTTTTTCCTGTAACTTGCATAATGGGTCTGAAGGTATTCCCACAAGCAAGCCCCAAGGTTTTTTACATTTGAAATAGGCTTTAATGGTGTTCATTATTCATTAGCCTCCAGGTGTGGGAGAACCACTGTTGTAGATGTAAGAATAGCCAAGCTGGAGCTCTGGATATCAGCTGTTATGGATTTGAGTCAAATCATCTTCTTTTTGGTCTGTAGAAATTGCTTTGGTTAATCTCTCTGGAATCCAAATCGGCTGCTGTTCTCCCTGTGGAAACACACAAACAGAACCCCGACTACAGAAAATTACTGGGTCAGGACCTTTCCATTGTCCTGTTAGAATATCTTTCCAAAATACCTTGGGCTTATGAACATTTTTGGACACATATGCCTTTCTGCAGCACTAAGCCCTGATGAATCCAAGTTTTAAAAGTTTAGAGTAAAAAGGGTTATTTTAAGTTTATCTTTGGGAGATATATACCCCTTTCCAATTCCCTCTTTTTGCTTTAATAAGTACATTTTAATAGTTTGATGAGCTCTTTCAACTATGCCTTGTCCCTGTGGAATATATGGGATTCCTGTTATGTGAGTAATACCAAATGATGAGCAAAATTGTTTAAAAGAGGTAGAAGTATAACCAGGACCATTATCTGTTTTTAACTGTTTTGGAACACCCACAGTGGCAAAATTTTGTAAGCAATGAGCTATAATATCTTTAGTTTTTTATCCGGCATGAAGGGAGCCCATCAAAAATACGGAAGAAGTATCATTTGTAACATGCAAATATTTTAATTTTCCAAATTCTGGCAAGTGTGTGATGTCCATCTGTCAAATATGGTTAGGTATCAGTCCTCTAGGATTGACTCCAAGATTAACTTGTGGTAAAAATGTCACACAATTTTGACATTGTTTTATTATGAATAGTCTAGCTTGTTCCTTAGTTATTTTAAAACGCTTTTATAAAGTATTAGCATT
>NW_025999983.1:3509110-3615531 GCF_001458135.2 Marmota marmota marmota | reverse complement strand
GATTTCCAAGTAATTTTTATTGTCTCAGTGACCCCTTCTGAAAACCCAATCCATGTATATCTATTCCTTGATCTATTTGAATTGGTGCTGCTATACATTGTTCTTGTTCCCCTAATCTTTTTTTCTTTCCTAAAACCTTGTCTAGCCCTTATGTGGGCACATTTGGAATGACGTTATTTGTTAATGTCAAACCTAATTAATCTAGGACATCTCGTCCCCATAAATTTATAGGAAGATGATCCAATACATATGGCTGTATAGTTCCTTCACATCCTTCAGGATCCTTCCAATCTAATACCATTGCACTTCTATGGGGATTAGTTGCCACTCCTAGGCCTCGAAGTGTTTGAGTGGCCTGTTGTAATGGCCAATGTTTCGGCCATTCTTGACGAGAGATGATGCTAAGGTCTGCACCTGTGTCCAGTAGCCCATTAAATTCATATTCTTGAATATTTAGTTTTAGCATTGGGTGAGAATCTGAATTTAAAGACAGCATAGCCCAATCCACACCTGTGGAGCCTAATCCCCTGGAACCTCTTTCTACAGTATGACTGGAAAATTTATGATGCAGGCTGGGTATTATTAATAACTGTGCTATTCTATCTCCTGGTGAAATTACTGATATACCCTTTGGAGAACTAGCTATAATTTTTATTTCACCTTCATAATCGGGATCAGTTACCCCATGACTTATCATAAGTCCTTTTAGAGTAAAAGAACTGCGTCCTAACAATAAGCCTACTGTTCCTTGGGGAAGTGGTCCTTTTACTCCTGTGGGAATGATTTGAACTCCCATCTCTGGAATTAGTACTGCTCTGGCAGAGGCATAGATGTCCAACCCTGAGCTCCCTCTGGTTCATCTGATGAGAGATCTGATGGATAATGTGTCCTGGGCACTACACTGATGGTGTTGCTGGGTTCCTCCATGGTGTTGCTGCATTCCTCCAGTGCCTTGTATATTTGTGGCTGTGGGCCCTGGAGCATTGGGCCCCCCTGTCCATTTTTTGGCAATGGAGCCCGATCCCTTTCTCCATGATATTGTGGGTAAACACCTGGTCCTTGTCCGTTTTTTGATAACGGAGTACCCTCTACGGTGGTTTGAGAATGGCATTCATTAGCCCAATGTCTCCCTCTATGGCATCGTGGGCAAATACCCAGTATTCTACTCCTTTGATACCTAGCTTTGTTAAACCCTCCTCCTATGGGGCAACTCCTTTTAAAATGTCCTGTTTGTTCACAATTTTAGCATGTTTTTGGCCTGGCATCTAAAGCCTGTTGTACTGCAGCTGCCAAGACTTGCCCTTGTTCATTAATGTCTCTACATAATTTAATATATGTGTTTAAATCTCCATGTTTTCATGGTCTAATGGCCTCCTTGCACCATCTGTTTGCTTGCTCAAAGGCTAGCTATTTAATTAATGGCATTGCTTTCTCTGTATCCCCAAAAACTCTGGTAGCTATTTGAATAAGCCTATCTACAAATTCAGCGTGAGGTTCATTAGCTCCTTGTATTATCTTAGATAGTTGACCTTGTAAACCTCCATGTCCTTGTAAAGTCTTCCATGCCTTAATTGCATCTACAGCAATTTGTGCATATACACCAGGATCATATGCAATTTGTTGCCGTTGACCCTCATAAGGTCCTTTTCCTAACAACATATCTAGATTTCTCTGAGGATAACCAGCTGCTGCATTTCGCCTAGCCGTCTCCATGCAAAATTTCTCATTGGCAACCTTCCATAACAGGTATTGTCCTCCATTTAGAACAGCTTTACACATACTAGTCCAATCTGCTGGCGTCATGTTCAACTTGGTAATGGATTCGACCATGCTTACAGTGAAGGGTGCTTGAGGTCCATAGGTTGTTACAGCCTCCTTTAACTGCTTCACTGTTTTGAAATCTAGAGCATGGTGAATTTGCTGCCCTCCTGCCTGCTGAAGTACAGGGCATGCTAATCTTTGAGGTCCTGTCTCAGGATCCCATCTGTCAACTACGGGCGTTGAGGGCTCCATAGCATATGTTGTCTCTATAGGTGGAGCTGTTGGTTAGACACTTATGCCCTCTGGTGATAGAAAGGTGTTAGTAGCAGCCTCCTGTTGCAACTTTTTCCCTGATAGTTCTTCCTCCCCCTTAAATTTTCTTTCTCTGTCTGACTAGCTCGAGAGACCTTCTCTTTTACTTGATCTAAAATGTCTTTCTCCATGGTCTGAACCTCTAACAATTTACTTAACACTCTTTTGGTTTGATTTTTACTAATTTCTAATCTACTATAAAGATAATGCAACCCAACAAGATAACACAAAACAAAACCAAAATAGAATGAAACAAAAACGGAACAAAAAATCGTTGTATCAATTTTCCTATTTGCTTGACATGTGCATTTGTGGTATATTTCTATCTCTTCCTCAGGGGCGAACAACTTCAAACCTTGAGCCAACCATTTTTCCCAGTTTGCCTGAGAAAGTTCTAGGGATAGGCAGCTTGAAACAAAAACAAAACAAATCAAAACAAGAACAAATTGTTTTTTGATATGGTCACCCATTCTCTCACCTTCCCTCAGGGGTAAGCATTTTCACTTACCTCAGAGCTTCAGGCGTTCCCCGCACGGGCACAAATCACTGAGCCGCCACAAAGCACTTGTATCTACAAACAGGAAACTTTATTGGCTGAACTCCAACAGCACACTCCACACAGGCTCCCCGGGAACTCTCCCAACACGGCTCCTCCAGGAACCACCAACCGGAAATCCCTCCTCCAGCAGTTCCCCAACCAATATAACTCTCCAGGAATCCCCGCGAGAACTCCAAAGTAGCGGGCCGAGGCGGACAGTAAAGGTCTAATATACAATTGAATCAATCCAGCATCATCTTAATGGCTCGCCTCTCAACCAATACTACTGGCAAAATGCCAGGGGCCATTCCGACTCGGCTGTGGCTCTCAGCAGAGTTTCACTGGTTGTGACCCATATATCAACATAGGAGAGATGTCCGATCCGTTCTACTGTCCTTCCTACCCCCATGCCCCCTCCGTTCCCTTCATTCCCCTTTGTCTAAGTCACTGAACTTCCATGCTCACCCCACTATTGTGTGTTTGCATCTGTGTATCAGAGACAACATTCGGCCTTTGTTTTGGGGGGATTGTAGGGCCCCACTCTTTCCAAGTCCTCTTGGGAAAGTCATACACAAAACATAGTGCACAGATGACCCCAAAACCATGAGTGTCGCCATGTCATGTCAGCACCTAACCCATGCTAATGTCTCCCTGGAAAACTGAGCTACACATCCATCCTGCGCTCTTCCTGTTCCCGATACACTCCCCCGCAACCGTCTGCGACCTTCCTCCACCTCCTGTCAGTGCTCTCTGTACCGCAGCCATGCCCCACAAGGAAGGACCACTGCACCACGGCATTTCTGTGTGTGCCCATGGTCATGTTGAGTGTGCACGTGAAAGATTCACAGGTGAGCACAGGGTACCCAGGATGAGAGTGAGCAAGCGGAGTTTGCTCTGTCTGTTGTAAAGAACCACTGCCTGAATCACCATACCCCCCAGCTCCCCTCCTGAACCCAGACCTCCCACCACCCAGGAATCCTGAAGGGCACCCTGGGCCCAGCCTCATGGGGAGAGCCCTGATCCACAGCCACAGCCACGTGGTCGTGGTGGTATCCGACACTGGACAAAGCCTGCCTCTGCTTCCGCACCTCCACCTGGTCTCTACTCTGCCCACCAGGCCAATGGCCCAGTCTACCCCAGGACCGAATCCTCTCATTTCCCCCGTGCCACTGTGGTCAACATGCTGTATGTGACATTTATCTGTCATCTTTCCCCTCAGAGTTTTCTCTTTGCTCCACTTCTATGACATCACTATATCCGAGCTATCCGAGGTTCGTGGATCCTTCTCCTCCTAGTTCACAGGGTCATCTTTCCCCACATTAAATGCTGGTGTCCCCCTGCTCCTCTCGAGGGGCTTTCTCCTCCTCTGCTGGCCACTGTTTCTCTCCCATGAACAACTTCACTCTAACGGTCTGGAGTCCCTTTTTAGTTCAGAATGCCTTCCAAGCCTCGGCCTTCCTTGTATGTGTGGTCATGGACATCAAATGATGATGATGATAGATACCTCCAGGGCTCCTGGGTTCCACACATCCAGACTTGAGCACTCCTTTCCTCCCCAGCCTTGCCCTTCCTCCTCTGCTCTCCCTAATGTGCGCACCACCATCACCCAGGGACTCTGACAGACTCCCAGCCCTCCCTTCTCCATGCTCTGTGAAACTGACCCTCAACTCCGGCCGGAGGATTCTCTCCTTTCAATGTTATTCTTAGAAATTCTCTCACCACCTTCTTTGTTTTTATGGGTTATGTTTCCCACACTAGACACTAAGAAAAAAAAAGTAAGGGGAGTAAAGAACTTATTTTGGAAGCAATCCCAGTCAAATCCGTAAAGGAGCAGAATAGGAGGGAGCAGGAAAGGTGGCAATGGAGGGTGTGTGGACACACATGTCCCCATCCTGACTTCAGGTCACACCACAGGAGCCAACGGCTGAGAGAACCCAGCACCCTTCAATGGCTCTCTCACTGTGGAGGCAGGAATGATTCTTTGTCTAGGCTCAGAAACCCACCTGGATGTGGCTTCTGGCACTGACCTCGACTGCTGCCCAGTCCAGGCCTGGTGTGAGCTCAGACTCAGTAGGCCACTCGCAGTCTCCTCGCCTGTCCAGGCTGCTCACCCAGGTCCTTGAGTCTTCTACAGCACAAAGGCAGGACCAGGCCCCGCAGCCTCCTCAGCCACCCTTTTCTGGAAATGTCACTGGTCCTCACTTTTGCTTCCACCTTTGTCTCTGCACCCCCTTTTACCTATTTGAGGATTTATGTATTTTTTTATTTACTTCTCAGTTTCTCCCACTGGACTGTGAGTCTTTCAGGGAGGGACCCAGGGTGGACGGGTCTTCGTCTGTAGCACCCGCACAGGGCCTGCACATGTGTGCACCAGAACCCTGTGTCTGGGGGCAGGGGGTTGAGAAGTGGAGAAAAGCCTTCAGCTGGTGTTTCCTGTTGAAGTTTTAGTGAGTCGTGTGTGTGATGAACGGTGGCTCTGTATTAACCGTCCAGGGCAATTCTCTTCTCTCCTTCATTGGCCGTCTCTGCTGTCTGACTGATGGTGCATACTTGGCCCAAGCCTGTGTTGAGCCATCCATGATGGCTTTGGCAGGTTTCCTGGAGGGCCAGCTGGGCAGGTCTCAGAAGAGGGACTTCCAGCTCACATCCCTAGGGAAATCAGTGGGACTCTGAGATGACAAAAACAGGTATTTTACTTCTTCTGAAAGGATTTTCAAGTGCACGTTTGAGTTTACGAATGGAGACTGGGAGGTAGAAGGAACAGTGGTTCATTCCAAGGCTGAACATCTCTGGGTAGAGGGTGGGTCTTGATTCAGACCCCTCCCACCGCACTCATTGCCACCCTGCCACGTTCTCCAGCAAACACACACTGTAACAGCCCTACCCTCACACACTCAGATGCCCTCCACGCCAAGTCGTCAACATGGCACTTGTGGAAACGCAGGCTTTCAGCTGGTGAAAGGCTTGGGCACCGAATCCCCAAATGGCTGCAACCCCTTCGCCATCTCCTACCTCTGCCTCCTCACCAGCCCTGGGCCTTCTGGCTCCCTGGATGATTCTCTCATGAATTCTAATTATAGGAGAGGGGATAACAACCAGCAGGAAGGAGATATTTTATTTTTATACCTGCTGCCAGTAGATTGCTACTCACATTGCTCTGGGAAAAAAAAATGTGTTTACAAATGTATCATTATACGGCAGATCTTAAATCGCTCGCTATTAGCTGCTTCTATTGACTACTGTGGGAGCAGAGCCGCTGCCTGGGAAAGGTCAGGTCTTTTCATTTGTGTTTTCTTATGTAATGAATAACAAATAATGAACCACAAAATTTATAGGGCTGTTGAGATTCCTTTCTCCCATCTGCAGAATCATTACGTTTTATATATTCTTTGCTGACATCAGACAATGGGTTCATATCTATTTCATTTTTTAATCCCCAAAAAGGAGAGATGATTGGGGAAAGTACCGCTCAGAAAAGCAACTGCAAGCAAATTGTCTCACTTGTACAAATCTCCACGTGCTGTTTGATGCCGTTGATCAAAGGCTTAAAGGCTTGGTGGTTCCAGGAGCAGGAGCGCAGGTGGCCCAGCTTCCTAGAAGGGTCTTCCTTCTCACCCCACCTGGCCCCAGCTGGCCTGAGCCCCAAGTCCTGCACTTCCTCCACTTTGCAGTTCATGGGCGAAGCAAGGTGCTGACCTCAGCCAGGAGAAGGGAACCCTCCTCCCCAAAGTGTGGCCCTTGACCCTTCACCTCCCAGGAAGCTTTTTGATACCAGACTGGTTCAAGTCTGAATGGCCTCTGCTGGTAGCTGTCTCCTACCAGGCCCCCAGGAGAGTGAGCTGGGATTTCACATCAAACCCGTCACCTAAGCACACACTCGTTAGCTCCCATGTGTGTCACAAACACTGACGAGGGAACAGGAAGAGGGTCAGAGAGAGGTAGAACAGAGCAAGCAGAAAACACAGTCAGACAGTAGAACAATCCATAAAAATGACTTGTTACAACAAGAAACAGCTAAATATTCCCATCGAGACAGAAATTATGGGATTAGATTTTTACAGTTCTAAAGCTCTGTGCTCTTAATAAATATGCATCTAAAACACAAGGAAGCACAAAGCATGGAGCAGTAAAAGGATGGAGGCGGGTACACCAGGCACCCCTTAGGCAAACTCTGGGCACAGACCTTAAGGAATGGGGGCCAACCCTCAAGGGAGGGCCATCTTGTGAGGACAGCAATCCCTGATTCTCAGGGAAAAGAAAACAGCTCTGAACGGGGATGTGCTCAGTAGAATATCGAAAACAACTGTGGAAAAACTAGCAAAAGCAGAAAATGCTAGATCCTCTACTCAGGAGGGGAGTTAGCAGCTCTCTAAAACACACAGGGTGAAAAACATAAGGTGAAAGCAATGAACAAGCCTAACATAAGAGCACATAGGGACACTGCCTCTTCAGCAGGAGGAACCAGGGTTTGTATTTTATTTATGTTTTTAAATCGACATAAAAATCATAAATGCTTTCAGGCACAATGTGAATCTTCAAATGGATCTGCAAGTCGGGTCGGCTGAGCCAAGCTCATCGCCTATGCACGCTGCCTAGCGGGTTGCCTTTGGTGATGAGAACATCTACTCTCTTGGGAACTGTCACGAATAAGACAAAGCTCTGTTAACTAGGCCCACGATGTCACACGTTAGCTCTCTTGAACATTTTTCCCCCAAAGGAACTTTATATCCTTTACCAGCATCTCACCAATATCCACACCTACCCCCAGCCCTTGGGTATCGTCTTTCTACCCCCTACCTGAGGAAGTCCAACTTTGAGATTCCACATGTGAGTGACATCATGCTCTACTTCCCTTCTATATCTGCCTTGCTTCATTTAGTGTAATCTCCAGATTCATGCAGAATCTCTTCCTTTTTCAAGGCCAAATAGTATCCCATCATAAGCGCGTGCGTGTGAGTGTGTGTGTGTGTGTATATTATACATATTATTTATTAGAACATATAAAATAAATAATTTTTATCCATTTTTCCATTGACAGAAACTTAGGCTGTTTCTACATCTTGACTACTAAGAATAATGCCTCAAGGATTCTGAGAAAGCAGGTACAATTTGACATTCTGATTCCAGCACCTTCAGATATATTTCCAGTAGTGAATATAATTTTAGTAGTGGAATGGCTGGATCTCATGATAGCTCTATTTTCAGTTTTTTGAGGCACTCCCCTGCTGTTTTCCATGATGGCATCCTAATCTACATTCCCACCAACAGTGTGTAAGCGTTCCCTTCCCTCCAAGGCATAACACTCTTTATCTTTCCTCTTTTGGATGATAGTCATCATAACAGGTGTGAAGTGATATCTCATTGTCATTTTAACTCACATTGCTCTCATCCCAGTTATTTTGGACATTATCTTAGTCTGTGCTATTATAACAAAATATCTGAGATTGGGTCATTGAGAAATTACAGACACTGATGTCCCTCCATTCTGGAGTCTGGGATATCCAAGATGGAGATGCTGTTGAGTGCTGAGCTAGTGGAAGCCCACTCCTCCTAGGTGATGCCATCCAAGCATCACAGGGTGCAAGGGAGAGAGGCAGAAGGACTGACCACTGGGTCAGCCTCTTACCAAAGGACCTTGATCCATTCATGGGTGAGGACTCTCATGATCTAACCACGTCTAAAGACCTCACCCCTTAATATTCTATTATTGGCAATTAAATCTCAATGGATAACTCACTGGATGTCCAGACCGTTTCAGACATTCTTTCCACATTCCTCTTGGCCTTTGTGTATCTTTTGGTGAGAAATGTCCATGCAGATCCTTTGACTATTTTTCACTCAGATTTATTTGCTTTCTTACCGTTGAGTTGTTCGAGTTCCTTCTGTATGGTGAATTTTAATCACTTATGAGGCATATGGTTGTTGAGAGCCACAGCAAAGTCAGGAAGGCACCTGGCATTTTGCCAGAAGGAGTGGTTGAGAAGTAACGCCAACAAGCCATTAAGATGATGATAACTAAGTTAAGCTGTGTATAATTATTAAGATAATGACTGATTGCTGTAACTGGATGATGCTAAATTGAAACAAGCTGAATGTTCAGTTGTGTATATGGACCTCTACTGTCCAGCAATAAGGCGGCTCCTGCTACCTCGGGTGCCCGCTACTTTTGAGTTCTCCAGGAGTTCCCGTTGGTTCTCACGGAGTTTCCGTGGAGTTCTATGGAGTTCCCGTTGGGTTCGGGCAATAAAGTAGTTCCTGTTTGAACCTACAAGTGGCTCATGACCTCTCGGTTATTTGTGCCCAGCTAGACTGCGGCATATGGTTTGGAAATATTTTCTCCCATTCATTAGATGTCACATCACTCTGTTATTTCCTTGGTGTGCAACAACTTTTTAGTTTCATATAACACCATTTATCTATTTTTGCCCTGGTGCCTGAGCTTCTGTATTTATTTCCAAGGAATCATTGCCCAGACCAATATTGTGAAGCCCCCCACCCCCACGCACACCCAGCACCATTTTCTCCTAGTACTTCTAACATTGTGTGGTCATGTCATTAACCTGTTTCCCCATTCCATGTTCTTGTCAACATTGTGCAAAATCAACTCACTGCACATGTGTTGAAGGTATTTCTGGGATCTCTGTCCTTTCCTCTGGTCCATGTGTCTGTGTTTACACCAGGATCACTGTAATCACTGTGATCACTGTAGCTCTGTGGTAGGTTTTGAGGAAGATAGTGGGAGCTTCCAGCTTTATCTTTTTTGTTCAAGAGTGCTTTCACTTTTCTGATAACCCATGGTTATAAGCACATGTTAGGATTGTTCCTTTCTATTTCTGTGAACACTGTCATGAAATTTTGACAGTGATTGCATTGATTCTGTAGGTCACTTTGTGTATCATGGAGATTAACAATATTAATTCTTCTAATCCATAAGCATAAGATACCCTTCCATTTATTTGTGTCTTCAAATTATTTTCTCAAAATTTTGTAGTTTCCAGTGGATATATCTTGTAAATGGGACTGTTTTCTTGATTTCTTTCTCAGTTTACTGTTAATGTACAGAAATGATACTGATTATTGTAGGTTTATTTTATATCTTGCAACTTTAGTGAAATCATTTATTATTTCTAGCATTATTTTTTTTTGGTAGGGTCTTTGGGTTTTCTATGCCTAAGATGTGTCACCTGCAAAGAAGGACAATTTTACTTCATCTTTTCAAATGTGCATGCCTTTTATTACCTTCTCTTGCCTGATTTCTCTGGGGATGGCTTCTTGTATCATGTTAAATAGAAGTAATGAGTGTGAATATCCTTGTCTTATTATTGACCTTAGAGGAAAATCACGTTACTTTTTACCATTGAGTAATTTGCTCACTGTGGGTTTGTCAAATATGACTTTCACTGTTTTGAAGTACATTCCTTCTATACCTAATTTGTTGAGAATTTTTACCACAGAAAATGTTCAATTTTGTCACTTGCTTCTTCTGCATTTATTGAGATGATGATAGATTTTTGGCCATTCATTCTGTTAATGTAGTTGGTTTGCATATGCTGAGCCATCCTTGCTTCCCTTGGATGAATCTCAATTATGTTGAATGATTCTTTTAATGTGCTTATGAATTTAGTTTGCTAGTATTTTGTTGAGAATTTTTACATGTATGTTCATCAGCAATATTGGCCTGTAATCCTCCTCCTCCTCCTCCTCCTTCTCTTTCTCCCTCTCCTCCTTCTTTTTCTTTTTCATTGCTGTTTGCTTTTGCAGTGTCCCTCTCTGGCTTTGGTATCAAGGTAACGCAGAACTTTTAAAATTAGTTTGGAAACACTTTTTAACTTTATTATTCTGGAAGAATTTGAGAAGAACTGGTATGAGTTATTCCTAATCAATTGGGAGATTTCAGCAATAAAGCCATCAGGTTCTGGGCTTTGCTTCAATAAGAGACATTTTTATGATAGGTTCAATCTCATCATTTGTTCAGATTTTCTATTTCTTCAAAATTTAGACTTGATATGTATCTAGGATTTTATCCATCTATTCTAGGATTTTCAACATGTTGGTGTAAATTTGCAATAATCTATTATGATCCTTCTATTTCTGGGGTATCATAGTTGTATGATCTCCTCTTCAATCTCTTGTTTTATCTATGTGTGTCCTCATTCTTTTTTCTTAGTTACTCAAGCTAACATTGTGTTGATCTTGTATATCTTTTTGAAAATCAACTCAGTTTTAAATCTGTTTTCTGTTATATTCCTACAATTTATTTATTTCCATCCTAATCATTATTATTTCATTTCAATGGCTACCTTTGGATTTTGTTTATTCTTATTTTTCTAGTTCCTTGAGATATAACTTTAGGTTGTTCATTTGGAATCTTTCTTTCTTTTTGAAGTTGGCATTTATTGCTATACACTTGTCTCTTGGAATTTATGTGTGTGTGTGTGTGGGTGTGTGTACCCTAGGTTTTGGTATGTTGTGTGTCTTTGTGTGTTTATGTGTTTAATTTTTATTTGTATCATGATGGTTTTTTATTGCTTCTAATTTCTTAATTGAATCCTTGGTTGTTTAGAAGCATCATGTTGACTTTGTAGTTATAATTATGTATTTATGAATTTTCTAAATTTTCTCCTGTTGATTTCTAGTTCCATGCCATTGTGTTTTGAAGGGACACTTGATATGCTTTCAGTCTTCTTAAATTTGGTAAGAGATATCTTATGGTCTAATATATGATCTATCCTGGAGAATGTTCTGTGTGCATTTTGGAAGAATGTGCATTCTGCTGCTGTTGGATAGAAACTTTTACGCATGTCTGTTAGATCCATTTGGTCTAAAGTCAATACAAGTCTGATATTGTCTTATGGATTTTGTTTGGATGATCTGCCCACTGTTCAAAGTGGATATAAATGCCCTCTTCTTATTCTACTACAGCTCTCTCCCTTTAGAAATATTATTCTTTGTATATTTAGGTGCTCCAATCTGAATACATGTGTATTTGTAATTATCGTACCTTCATTAGGAATTGAAATCCCTCATTATTGTATGATCATCTTTTACTCATCTTACAGTTTTTGACTTTTTAAAGTCTGATTTTCTGATAGAAGTTCATCTCCCCCTGTTTTCTTCTGATTTCCATTTGCTGGAATATGTCTTTCCACTCTTTATTTTTAGTCTGTATGTGCACATCAGGAGACGTCTTCTGTAAGCAGCATACAGTTGGTCTTGTTCTTTAAATCCATTCAGCTCCTATGTGTCTGTGGATTGGAGAATTTAAGACTTTTATATTCATGATGATTATTGTAAGTAAGGGCTTGTCATCAGTATTTTGTTAATGGTCCTCTTGTTTTGCAGATCTTTCTTTCATTCTTCCTTTGTGTTTTAGTGATTTTTCTCTAGTGGTAGTCTTTGATTTCTTATCCTTTATCTTTTGGACTTCTACTGTAGGATCTGCTTGTAGTTACCATAAGGCTTTCAGAAAACATATTGTATTTGTACCATCCATTTGAATCTGAAAACAACTTAATTTTGCATCAAAAATACACTTTTACTCTACCTCCCACCGTTTAAATTTTTGTCACATTTTACAGCTTTTCACAATGTATACCCCTAAAGAAACCTTTGTAGTCATTAGCATTTTAATGGTTTTCTCTTTCAACCTTTACACTAAAGATATGAGCGATTTACACACCACCATTATAATATTGGAGTATTCTTAATTTGACTTCATGCTTACTTTTGACAGTGAGTCTTGTATTTTTATATGTTTTTGTTTACTAATTAGTATCCTTTCTTTTCAAATTAAAGAACTTCTCTTAGAATTTTTTATAGAACAGGTCTGATGTTGATGAACTCCCTCAACTGTTGTTTGTCTGGGAAATTATTTTTTTTATTCTCTTCTATGCTTTATTTTTAAAATTTTTTTAATAAATGTTTTCTATGTATATGACAGTGGAATTCATTACAATTCTTATCATACATGTAGAGCACAATTTTCATATCTATGGTGGTATACAATGTATATTCACACCAATTCGTGTTTTCATACCTGTACTTTGGATAATAGTGTCCATCACATTCCACCATCATTTCTAACCCCCTGCCTCCCTTCCCCTCCCACCCCTCTGCCCTGTCTAGAGTTCATCTATTCCTCCCACGCTCCCCCTCCCTACCCCACTATGAATCAACCTCCTTATATCATAGGAAACATTTGGCATTTGGTGTTTGGGGATTGGCTAACTTCACTTACATTTCTTTCTAAGATAACTTTTCTGGGCACTATATTATTGGTTGGTATGTTTGAGGCCCTTTACCCCAGGACTTTGAATATGATACCTCTTCCCTCCTGACTTATTTTTCTGCTGAAAACTCCACTGCTGGATTTATTGGAAAATCCTTATGTGTTATTTGCTTCTTCTGTTACTTCCACTCTTTGAATCTGAAAACAACTTACTTTTGCATCAAAAATACACTTTTACTCTACCTCCCACCGTTTAAATTTTTCTTTGTTTTTCTTTTTGACGGTTTGATTGTAATATGTCTTGCTGTAGTCTCGTTTGGATTTAATCTGATTGGAGGCTTTTGATCTTTCTGTAGTTGGATATTTCTCTCTTTCTCTAAATACAGAATGTTTTCTGATATTATTTCTTTAAGTAAACTTTCTATACATTTGTCTTTTCCTTTTGCCTTCTTAATTCTACAATTTGAACATTTGCAATTTTGATGATGTCCCATGATTCCTGTAAAGTTTCTGTTTCTTTTCATTCTATCTTTTTTTTCCCTCCCCCCACTGTATATTTTCAAGTAGCCTACCTTCAAATTCCCAGATTATTTCTTCTGATTGACTAATTCAGCTCTTGGTGCTCTTTATTGCATTTTTTATTTCATTCATCATATTTTTCAACTTCAAAATTTGATTTCATAAGATATAGTTTCAGTTTCTGTTAAATTTTTTCATTTTGATTATTTATTGCTTTTCGTGATTTTGTTTCTCTATAACTTCTTGGAATTCACTAAGTTTTCCTGAAAGATTTCAAAGCATGTGGCTGGTAGTAAATATATCTTTGTTTCTTTGGAGTCAGATACTGGGTGACCATTGTATTCTTTTGCTCGTGTTGTTTCCTTGGTTTTTCATGTTTATTGTTGCCTAACATTGTTATGTATACATTTGAAGAAATAGGAACTAAATTTAGTTTTTGCATACTTAGTCTGAAAAAGCCCTTCACCAATCAGCCCATACAGATTCTGGGTAGGTTATCTGACATGGCCTTAAGGGTTTGCTTGCTGCTGAAGTGTTTGTGCAGACTTGCCTGAGACATAGGTCAGTGGTCAGATCTGATACCGTGGTCCATGGGATTAGACCTGAAGTCTAGATCCACTGGGGTGGGACTACTGATCAGATTTTTGTGGATGGGTTGGGTCCTGGCTCCACGAGAACAAACCTGAAACCTGTGTCCATGGGGACTAGTCTAAAGCTTGGGTTTACAGGAGCCAATCTGGTAAAAGGTTGGCTCTTGAATCTAAGTCTACCAATATTATCAGGCTCTGGTATGGACTTGGCACCTGAATCCAAAGTTTCTAGTCTGGTATTGGGGCAAGATGGTGCCTGAAAACACTAGGACAGATCCCAGATCTGAGTTTGTGGGAGTGGTTTGAGGATCTGCATCCCTGGGGCTTGTCTGGAGACTAGGTCTGCAGTAATGATCTTAGACCTCAATACATAGGTTCTAGTCTATCACCAAGGTGTACTTGGGTGGGCCTAGGGTCTAAATCTGTTGGGCCATGGGTCTTCTAGAGACTGGGGGTTGTAGGGACCCTCCATCCAAAGGGCTCAATCTGGAACTTAGAATCACAGATCCTGGCCTGGCGCCTAGAGACCACTGGGTCTTTCCTGGAGCCTGGGATCATGAGGACATGTTTGGAGACCTTTGTCCACTGGTATAGGCTCAAGACTGGGTAACCAGAGATTGGCCTAGAGGACAGATTTGAGAAGGCTGGTATGGGTTCCTGGGCTTAGGAGGTCAGCCTGGGACCTGGGCATATAGGGGTAGTCTTGAAGACTTGGTCCACGAAGACCTGTTCAGCCAAGGGGTCCATTGGGCCAGCCTGGACTCTGGTTTGCTGGAGCATAAGGCTGTAGGGAACATCCTGGAATGTGGGGTTGCAGGGAATGACAAGTCACTGGGAAGACCTGGAACCTGGGTGTGTGGAGGTCATCTGATGTTTGAGCCCAAGATTGTTGGTCTGATGCTGTGAGAGACCTAAAGCCACAGCCTTAGGGACTGGCTTGGCAATGAATGGACCTGGGCCTAACCTAGAGGTTAGGCCCATGAATACAGATCTAATGACCAAAGCTACAGAAGCCGGCCTGGTACTAGGGTGCACATTAAGCCTGCTGGTGTGAGGGTCAGTCCATGTTTGGGCAGGCCTAGAGACTTCAGTCCACATCAGGCCTGGAGCCTGGACTAAAGAATTCTGCCTGGTGCCAGGGCACACGTAGAGATGACAGGGTGGTGGAAGAGTCCGGTCCCTGTATCTATCTAAGGAACCTGGGTCCTTAAGTGCCATTCCGATGACTGGGGCTTGCAGGGGCCAGCCTATCATTGAGGGCAGTCTAGAGCCTTCAACTGCCAAAGTCTGACTGGCAGTGGGGCAGTCTGGAGACTGAGTCTGATGCATAGGCAGAAATTGCATTTTTTAACAGCCTCCCAGATCATTGCAGAAATGTAGCAAAATAAATCTGCTACACTGCACATAGCTGTTCCTGAAACTTCTCCAAGATGAAGAGAACATAGAGGTCTGGCAGCATGTGCTCAGGGCTTCCTAAAGTGCACTACACACAGTCCGAGCTCCAACTGGTACCAGAAGGTTTATGCAGCTATATTCCCACTGCTGGGAGCTGCAAGAAAATAGCAACTGGCACAAAGCAAGTAGGAGAAGAAATTTTGTTACGGAACTAATGACAGTGGAGAGGCAATAAGTGAATGGAAGTGGATGAAGGACCCAGGGAAGGGTTTTTAGTTAGAATTTTCTAAGTGTACTTTTTTAAGAGAGTGGATTTTCATACAATATGACGAGGCCTTTTAACAGTTGTTAACAGTGCAGGATTCAGGATCAGGTGGGGCTAGGTTTTAATTCCTCTCTGCTTATTAGGTACGGAAGCCCTGGGGCAGGTTGCTTGATTCCCAAAATTCAGAATTTTTATTGGTAAAGTTAGAAATAATATGTTCTCAGAAAAATGATAAATGAATTAAAGTTATATGATGTATTATTTTTATGACAGGAACTGGCACACAATGAACTTTTAATAGCAGTTGTTTATAGATGCATGTGTGTGTTGAAAAGAAGGAAATTATTCTATGAAGGTAAAAGTGAAATTTTTTTACTGATGCATGATGAGTGGGAGGGAGATGGATTGAGAAAAATGAAATCAGGAGCCTGGGAAAAGAACTTAGCCTGTTCCAAAGATCACCCCTGCTTAAAATGCCTTGCCAAGGTGAACACCAATGAGCACCCCATGGTGCACATGAGTGGGGACTGAAAGAGGAAGTCCCTTTTCTGAGGGCCATTGCCTTACAATTCATGGAAAAGGATCTTGTTCTGACCAAATAGCTCTGAAAACAGACCATGAAAATTTCTGTAAATAATTATCCTTCAGTCCCTTTCTAGGGATTTATCATCATTCAATAATAAGAGAGAGAATGTCTTAATCACTTTATTTTGAAAGGCAAAATATGATTTTGAAATTGTGTGTGTGTCCCGTGAATCACTGTGGAAACCAGGCCCAGGCATGTATGTGTACAGGTATGTATGTGTACACCTGGGTTTGAGCCCATATGCACTGCTGCATTCTGAGAAAGCCGTCTTCATGCACAGTCTCATAGCTTCATTGCCCACCCACCCACACCACCACACATACACACAGAAAATAACCAAGGGAGAAAAAACCCAACACCACTTCAGAGCAAATTATTCCTCCTTTCACTTGCTAGTATGTTTCAGGAAAATCTCATTTCAATTTAGCATAATTCATTAATGTGGCAGCATAACACCATTAAGTACTTCTAGAACATTTTAGACTGTGATAGTCAGTTAAAAATTAATCTAAATATGGGATCTAAAATTAAACACATGTAAGCACATCCATCTGATCTTTCTCAGACATTGTCGATTTCCTATGATCTCATTTAAACCTTGCCTTTAAAAAATAATTCTGCACTTTAAAGTAGATTTTCTGATGCAAGCACCTTAGGTACCCTGAAAAGGGTGGAATAAAAGAAAGACTGTAACCACTGGTGGCACGAAAACTACAGGGTGAATCTGTAGTACCATCTAGAGTCTCGGGAGGTCATGACCATCTTTCTAGGAAGCAAAGTATCCCTTTAGCTCCCAGAAATGTAGAGTGTTTGGGATGGGAGACTTTTTTCTCCTTACAGCTCATCAATTTAACCCTAATTTAATTAAATCCGTGCAATGCCAACAGCTGTCAATTGTCAATTTATAGTATCCTATCATTTTCCCGGAGAGAACTCTTCTACTCTACAACCATTAGACCACTCAGCAGCAGCTGAAATGCATGGGGCTCTTACCGGACCTAGTTTTGATAATGTGTAATTCAGTCCTACACATCAATTCCTGGTATATTTAAAAATAGAATCTTAGGAAGTGTGGGGAGAATTCAATGGCCACCTTAAACTAAAAATCTGTTTTGATTGCAGAGCAGAATGTGTTCGCAAAGAGCAAAGGGAGGGGGGGAGCATAGAATCTATTCTTATTAATTTTTTTGGTGTGCTTCTCTTTTTCCCATAAAATCCATTTCTTTATTTTAAGCGGGTTGGCCGTCCCTTGCAGTGTTCCTGCCTTTATGAATGTTTCCTTTTTGCAACGGATTGCCTAAAGTTACCAGCAGTCCCTGTTTCCTCTGAATTAATGCCATTGATAAGCGGTAAAAGGAAGAGATGTTGGCAATATATGATTATGGATTAAATGATGCAATTTCGGGGTCAGTTCTACAGAAGGCACTTATGAAGACTCTGACAAGTGAAGATGAATGGCAATGAAGGAGGGCATTTACCATGGTTGGAGCCGGTGCCAGGCCGGATCCCGGGGCTCTGCTGCCATCTGCTGGCCGAGGCGAGACCCCAGCCGGGAGCCTGCACACACAATCCTTCAGCTGTCGCTCATTAAGCGAACAGTTCCCATTTTAGGTCACAGCTTACCTTCAGCATCCACAGACCTGTCACTTAGCCCTCTCTCTTTGTTTTCTCATTCATTCGCAGCAGCAGACGTGCCAAAGACTGGCAGAAACACGGGGACGCACGTCCCGACGGGGTGCTAGGTAGAACGCACCTTGGTGCTGTAATTTGACCAATAGATAAATTTCAACAATGTGCACATGAGACGGAAGCGGAACTAGGAGAACTGGTGATAAATTCGAGGTAATTATTTTAAATTGTTACTTTGCCTTTTGCGGTTCTACTTTGCCTCGTGCAGTAAATCAATGCAGCCTTTGCATTTTGACAGGAACATGATTTAGTTCAAACCCCAAAATGCATTCGGTAGCCCTCGTGCGTGGGGGATGCCCACCACCACTCGGGAGAGAAGGACCTTCCCGGGCTCCCTTTCCAACCTCAGGGGTGCTGAAAACAAATTCGATCAGCATTTTCTTTTCTTTTCTTTTCTTTTTCAAAAATGACTCGGTATTGATTTCCCCCGGAGACTGACTGCCGCCTCTGGGTGGAGATGAGATATCTGTCGTGCATTCCGCTAATTTGGTTGGCGAAAGAGGACGAACCCAGGAAGTCGATTCTGAAACCAGATCCCCGCGCGGGGGGGTGCGGGAAAGGAGGAGAAATTAATTAGCGCGGCCTCCCGCGGTGCAGGGCCGAGCGCAGCCGTGCCCCGAGCTGAGCACCAGGCGGTCGCCGGCCGCGGAGGGCTGCGGGCTCCGAGCCTCGCAGGCAGCGCACCAGCCACGGCCCCTCCTGAGCGACGCAGGGGAAAGGAAACCTTTCAATATCGCGCTGCGGGGCGACGGGGGCGGCGGCGGGAACCCGCCCCGGGCTTCGCCGAGGCGCTGCTCTTCCTGGGGAGGCGCACGCCAGCGGGGGCTCCTGGGGAAGTCAGAGGTTTATAAACACCTGGAGGTCAGAGCGTCCTTACCTTCAGTTTCTCCGTGCCTCTCTCCAATAATATATTTAGTGGGTTTACCTCTCTATTTTGTGACTATCCTGGTTTGCAATTCCCTGAATTATTGTCCAGTGAGTGTTATTTATATTAGAATAGAATAATATATTCTTGTCCAATAAAACAGATTATATTATATTATGTATAGTATTGTTCTATATTGGAAAGTATGGCCAAAACACACTTACAAATTTTCAAAATTAGTGTCATAAAAATGATAAATCCATGACATGGCCTCTGCATAAGGGACAAAGTAGATCACCAGCACTCCCCGGGCAGAGCACGCAGGCCTGTGGAGGGCACTGGAGTCCTCATTAACAAGGACAGGGGACATGGAGACCAGTTGTCCACAGCGGCCCAGCCAGGCTGTAGGACACCCTGTGGACGTAAAGCGTGCACTGGGCTTGTCTCTCCGGTGGGGAGTTACAGGGCCAGGCTTCCTCACAGTGTCGCCTTCTCCTGATGGAGGTATTAAGCAGCTAGGGCACTGCACTTGTGTGGAGTGGACACAGTGTTGGGTACGAACTTGCCCTGCCGCACTTAGTCCCTTTGCTTACATCAGGCACGGCTGGGAACAGCTCTGCCCCTTCCTGCAATCTGAAATGGATTATTTGGGCTTAAGAGTACCAGAATGCCATCTCACGCTCCAGAACAGACCAGGCTCAATTTCCTCTTTTTTTTTTTCTTTTCTTTCTTTCTTTTTTTTTTCTTTTTCTTTTCTTTTTTTTTTTTTCTTTTTTTTTTTTTTGGTACCAGCAGGCATTAAACCCATGGGCACTTAAACACTAAGCCACATCCCCAGCTATTATTTATTTATTTAATTGTATCTTTAAATTACCTATAGTCTTGCTAAGTTGCTGAAGCTGGCTTATGAACTTGGGATCCTCCTGCCTTGGCCTCCTGATCCGCTGGGATTGCAGGCACATGCCACCATGCCTGGTTTCAGTTTTCTTTAAGTTCCCTAAATTGTTGCTTAATGCCTATAACAGGTAAAAGATCAAAGGCCCATCCTTCCCCTTCTCCTGGGGTCCTTCTGATTGAAGATGGAAGTGCACTGCCCACTCATAGTTAAAGAGCAGGCTCCAGTCCCACCACACAGGAGTGGGGGCTGAGCGTGTCTTAGTGCTGTGTGTCTGCAGGAGTGACTGAATCTCTGGGTCCCAGTGTTTTCATCTCCATGGTGAAGAACAAGATGCTAGTTCCCCTTTAGTGCTCAGCTATGATTAGATGAGCTTGTACACAGAAAGCAGCTAAGAATAGTGCAGAGGGTCGAGTTGTAGCTATTATGTATTTAACTTGAATTTGTTGAGCATCTGCATCTACCAGGGACAAGGCAATAAATATCACTTTTCATCCAGAGGACTCAGTGACATTGGTCTTGATGTCCTCATTTTAAGGATGAGGTCTCTGTCTTAGAGAAGTTGAAATGCTGAGAGGTAACACAGGATGAGTGGCAGGCTGCATGTCACAGTGGACTCAGAAGCCATTGTGCTTTGTGTTCCCCTCCTGCACCGTCCCAGAATAGAGAAAGAGACAGGCTCCCTTGAAAGCATTTGCACATTTTGAGAGTATAAGAGGTGGAAACACGTTTCCCAGATAAGGAGGGATAGTACTACTAATAACTAAGAATTGATAAGAATCAGCAGGGACAACACTACTAAGTCTTGAAAGATGTGGTGATGTGGGTGGGACGTCCCAGGCAGCTAGAAGAACTTGAGACCCAGAGGTGGAAGAACAGATGGGCTCCGGGAATAGCAAGGTCATGTCGATTAATTATTGACTGATTCAGAGGTGCATGCAGGAGAATAATGAGAAACAGCATTGTAAATGTTGTTTGAGGATAGATCTAGAGATACATGAAATCCAGGTGAGGTTAGAATTTTAGTCTCTAAACGAGTGATGGTTTTCTTGTGCTCCACAATGTATTCCAGTGCATGTAATACACTGCAGGGGAGGGAGATGACAGCAGAATATTGCAGTTGCAAGAAGCTCCTCATTTGTGGAACTGGAGGAAGAGAGGACAGATTGACAGGTCATGTGAATTCTCTGCACTCTGGTCCATCTGAACCTCCTGGAACCAGTCCCCAACCCCAGCTCCTGAGGACCTGCCTGCAATATTCTTGTGAGAGTGGTCCCTTAAATTATCCCAACTATGCAGGAAAATGGCAAAGACCTGGGATTCACACCCCACATTCGGAAAGTATGAAACCACTCTGAGCCCCTTTCCTCATGGGATAGGGGAAATAGCCGTGGTCTCACTTGCCAAGAGAGGGTGCTGGTCCAGTAAGAACATTGCGGGTCACATGCCCATCGGGTTCCCTGGCTTCCCTCCCTCCTGTTCACCGACAGCAGCAATTGCCCACCCACCCTGCTCACCACCAGAGCAGGTGCTGTGCTCCTTCTGGCTGTCATCTGCTATCACAAGAGTGTGGGAAAGCCACAGGAGCTGCAGAAGAAAGAGAGGAAGGATGGCCTCCTCCACCCACACGCTGAAGCCCAAAGAGCCAGCAGCAGGAGCCAAAAGCCCCCGGGAGGCCCTGGTGCACCGCACCCCTTCCTGCATGGTTCTCGGGATGCGTTCCATTTCTCTCTGGGAGTGAGAGCGACACTGTGCCCTTTCTGCCTACAGCGTGGGGAGAACTATTAAGCATTGAAGGGATCGCCCTAAAAATACACCACAAACAAATTGCAGGGCATACTGCACGAGTCTCCAGCTGTTCACTTTTGAACAGAAATATTAAGAAAGCAGATGGTCTCTGTAAAACAGAGTGCTTCCAAGCCGGGAAGCTACTCTTTTTCCTCTGGTATTTTAATATTTATATCTATCAGAATTATAAAATGTAGATAAATATGTGAAGAGAAAAATGACAATCGACAATATCTTAATTCTAGCCATACCATAGTTAGTAATTTAAGTTTTTTCATTTCATTTTTCCCACGAATGTGATGTATATGCACACATACGTACATAGATACATATTTATCTTGAGAACTAATGTAGATGGATTATGCCCACTATCTTTTTTCACTTAACGTTACATGGCTGTCATTTCCTATATTTTGTGTGTGTGTTTGTGGAATAAAGATAGCTATGGGAGGTAATAGATATGATAGGTTGCTTAGCAATAGTAATCATTTATGTGTGTGTGTGTGTGTGTGTATGCAACGAAACACCATGTTATACACCAAAAATATATACAATAAATAAAAACTGTGACATAACCTTGGGATAGAGAATTTTGTCCACTCTCTCTTACTTACTCTTCTACCACACCTCTGACATAACATTGGTGTATCATTGCTAAAAATATGCACACTTAGAACCTATGTCAAGAGTCTCAAAGACATATAAGGGCAGTAAGAGAAACCAGAAAAGACACTAGATGCAACTTTAAACCCTGACACCACAGGTACGGTGGACACAGCCTCACTCCCAGACGGATTTACATGAACCACATGCTAAACCACACCTATCTCCCTGGGTTCCTTTGATCCAATGTATCATATTTAGATTTCAACCAAAAAAAAAAAAAAAAATCCCAAGCTATGCCGAATTTAAAAAGAAAAAAATCTGAAGAGACAAAGGAACAAACCAAGAGCCAGACCCCAGCTTAGAAGTGGCAGAGACTGTGAAAGCACCAGTTCAGGTCTACGAAATAATCTTGATTAAAATGTTGAAAGACAGAAACCAGAAACCCAGAATTATGGATCCACTGAAGTTATACTTCAAAAGTGAAAGAGAAATAAAAACTCTCAGAAAAAGCAACTGAAGGACGATGCCATCAGCAGGCCTGCCCTGAAAATCGTACACAGGTAGAAAATGACAAACATGATGAAACCGAGAACCAAATATTCTGATTTTTTGTTTTGTTTTGTTTTCAGGACAATTATTCAGTGTGATTATTTTACCAAATGACCAAAATCAGTGACCCATCATGAGGAACCGTCACTTTTTGTGGAACTAAAATTGTTCAGTAGTTTTAAAGATTAAAGATAATAAAAATATCACTAGCTGAAATCATAACGGTGTCTGGTTCCGGTACAGACAGGTCCTGTCAGACGTGAGGCCATGGGAGAGCGAGGGCTCCGGGGAGGTAAGGCAGTAGAGGTGGGCTGGCTGTGCCTTCTCAGAGCTGACCAGGAGAAAAGGGAGCAGAAAATGTTAGGAGCCTCAGTGCGGACGTCAAGAGTATCAGGGAGCTCTGCGGAGACGTCACCAGGATGGATGCAGGTGAGAGCGCACCTTGTCCTCAGGTGGGCAAGACAGGAGCCGCTGAGGGAAGTGTGGGCTGGTCTGCACCAGCCTTTTTCACAACTCTCTGGGACATCATTTTTAAGATTAAAATTGCTTTGCCTGTCCACTGGAAGCCTGGAGAGGTGACAGAACCGGGTCTCTCAGACCTCTCTGTTAATTCGTCTACAAATCTTTCCTCAGACAAAATCCTGACAGTGGAAGAAGATGATCCCTCTCCAGGCCCTGAGTTTTCCAAACGTCCTCCTGGCCCTCGGGATGAGACAGAGGGTGGGGAGTTTGTGGACTCTCCATTTTATCTGCCCAAACTCTTAAGTTTCTTATAGAAATAAATGAAAAAAGTCACCAAGCTGCATCTCATGTCATCAGAGCAAGGGGAAACAGGCACTGCTGCTCTGTAACCAGTGATAATCCAATGACAAATTGCCTAGATTATCTGGGACCATCCCCCCTGAACACACTCTGCAAGGATACACAAGGATGCCAGAGATTATCTTTAAAGAGGCAACAAGAAGGTCATTTGTATCTAAAAGATAATGGCCCATGGTGTTCACGTCCTTGCGGAGGAACTGATTTTCAGTTACCCAATGGCAAGGACATAAAGCACTACCAGGTGTTAGCCGGCGTCCCCAAGGCTGACCTGACACCCGGCAGCTGTTCCTGGCAGGGGTGCTCAGGCTGCCCTGGACTCTGGGTGAGCATTCTGTCCAGGGTTAAAGCAGAGAGGGAAAGCTCGGTTTCTGTCCCAGGCTTCCCTGTGGATCCCTGGTTTGGGTGATTCAGAACATGCGTGTCAGCCTGCAGGGGACAAAGCAGTCCAACATTGTGTGTAGGGCGGATCTGTTAGTGTCAGTTATTAAAACTGTATTTGTGGATTCGCCATCAAATCCTCAGGGTATGACAAAGTCTTCCACAAAGCAGTGCATTCTTGCTGTGGAAAGCGTTACTGCTGAAGTCACCGTGGGGCGCCAATGGAGGAGGAGCTACTGCTACACAGGACCCAGGCCTCCTTCCTCCCAATACGCCTATTTCTTCTCTGGCAATGGGTTCCAGCACCAAGCACCGATGTACACCTCTTGACTGAGCTCCCCGAAGATTCCTGAGGGCAGGAGTGACATGTGGCCCCAGAAACAAAAACAAATGGTCACTTAACCTTGTGTGACCTCAGTGACATTACTGGTAAAAATTCGAAGACAAAATATCCAAGAGAAAATGTTTCCAATGATTCTGCCTTTTTACCACATAGCTCCGGAAGAAACCGCTTTCCAGTAGGATTCTGTTCCAGGCCGCAGAGGGACGTGCTGTTTCTGGAATTTTCTGGTCATTGGATCTGAGACTTCAGTTATGAAGGTAGGAGCCCACAGTCCCTCGTAATGAGTGACCTGCAGGCTGATGCCAGCAGAGCAGATGCAGACTGGACAGAGTATCCCTTGGCCTTTCCTAAGGTGTTGGTGGTGCACACACAAGTGAGGGATGGGTGCTTCAGGCGCATCCACTGTACCGTTCACACAGCTGAAGCTTGGTCACGTGGACTTCCACCATTGAGGAATACCGGGGTGGGGAGGGTTCTTAGGGAGGTCTCCAGTCCATTTTGAGAGGCTAGCAGTCCAACCAATGCCTTAAAGCCTGGGGGAGGGAAGGAGGTCCATATCAGAAAGGATCACAGGTCTGGGGTCCGTCCCCTGCCAGTTGCACAACCCTGAATCAGTCCCAGCTGTGGTTTGGAAGAGGACATCCCCAGGGACCACCTGGAAAAGATTAGTCCCCAGGCAGTGCTACTGGGAGGAAGAGGGACCTTTTGGAGGTTGGTGCCTAGTCAGAGTCCTCAGGTCACTGAGGGCATGCCCTTGCAGGGAACTGTGGGACCCCAGTCTCTTCTTCTTCCTGTTTGTTTTCTCTTTTCCCCTAGCTCACACGGTGAGAGGTTTCTTCCAGCACACCCTCTGGCCATGATGTACTTACTGTCTCTCCGGAGGCCCCAAGTATTAGGGCACTCAGTCATAAGCTGGAACCTTCAAAAGCATAGGCCAAGGAAACCTTTCCTCTTTCCAAGTTAACTGCCTCACAGATCTGATTTTAGTGGCAGAGAGTGGACTCATACAATCGCCCTACTCCACTTAAAGCCTCAGGATTTTTACCTATAAAATTGAGGCTATGACTTGCCTAAGGACTTCTGATGAAGATCAGTCGTGATTCTTAGATGTAAGTACCAAAGGCCACTCCTGGCTCATAACAAGGATTGGATTCCCACTTTCCACCCCAATTTATAGTCCTGTTTGCAAATTTCTGAGGCAGACTGTGTTAAGATAGTTTCATTTCCTGAAACCCACAGGACAACAGACTGTGACCAACTGTAACACAGAGCTCGACGTACAGAGCGGAATGAATCTCTGTCTAGCATGCTGGATGGAGTGGGAGGTCTTACCAGATTTAGTTATGAAAAAGAACTTCCTCCTTCAATAATTGCTTAACCTCTGCAAATCGTGTGCTGAGTCCTAGAATTTAGAATTCTGTCCAAATGTGCCTTACCCTGGACCTATTCTACCAGGTGAAAATTAACCAAGCTCTTTGCAGGAGACCTTTTACTCCCCACCTTTGTGGTGAATGGGCACAGTTCTGTGAAGTGGGTAGAAGTAGGAGAGCCACTCCCAGAGCCTCAGTGGTAAGTGATCATTGACTTTGATGGGGCTAATCCTGTTCTTCCCCCCTGACCTCTTCTAGTTCGTGTAAATTAAATGATCTATTTATTAATGGAAGAGCATTTTCTCTGCATTCCACAGAAGGTATTTATGAAAAGAACCACAGAGGCCGTCACTTGCCTAACATGGTCAGACTTTGAACATCAGTAAATGATGCAATCAGTATCACAACCACAGTGGGTTGAGAAATAAATGACATGTTGGTGACCTTGTCAGGATAGTGGGGAGCCTACGCATTCATTTGAGAACTGGCAAAGAAAAGTTAAACCAGCGGATCATCAATACAGCAAGTATTTATCTTCTGTGTATTACATAATCTTTATCCCACCAAAGCCAAATGTGGTAAAAGTGATATAAGTGTCCCTGGTCATTAATGAAGCATGAATAAATAATAGTTGGTGGTCATCGTGTTACAATCCTGAGTGCATGGAGACCATCCTACCAGGAAAAGGTAACCCAAAGGACCTGTGCTTCCTGATGGCAGGAGGAAGCCACACCTTTGACAAGGTGTCCCGTCTAGGGGGCTACAGTAGCCTTCAGAGCTATTTATCATTTTATACGAAGTTCGGGGACAGGAACGTATTAGAGACAACTACAGCAATGTAATAAGAAATTTCCCCACACATCTGTAGGACAAAGGGCCACTTCATCAACAAATAAAACTCCAAAGGAAAACATATAGGGAACACGTGCAGATTAACAGAGAAACAAACAACTTCAGTGTCTGCATGTGATCATTCTGCTGATTGTACAACTAAGTTTAAAAATTATAAGACTATCAAACACCAGCCACAGTGTTAATATTTAAATTAACTTTTATTGTTTTCAGTGAGCTAATGAATTTTTTATCTTTTCTAGAGTCCTTACCTTGTAGATATACACAATGAAGTATTTAAGGATAAACTTGATTGATGTTCTGCCCTTGCTTCAAAATAATCTCAGAGATGGAGAAAATGTTTGCATGTGTGTTTTTCTGTGCAGATAAAACAAGATTAACCTGAGTGGACCAACTCTGAAGCTGTGTGATTAATTTATACCTTTTCTCTTCTCTTGTGCATTGGTGCTTTCCATAATTAAGAAACAGATATCTGTTAATCCCTTTCAGAAACAATAAGTAAAAGAATCCTGAGTGCAGCGTCAGCTTCTGTAACTTGGCTTTGGGTTGCCAAAGCCTGTCTTCCACAAACATCTCACACTCATTTTTCCACAAACCCCTCCTCCCTCCCAGTTTGTGGCCTGGCTACTCTATAAGGGAAATGTCCTTCCTTTACCTGTCTGCTCACTTATGAAGTGTATATCCAATAATATTCCTTCCTCCTGTATCTCTGGCTGCAGCCCCAGCAAGTGCTAATTGTTTTTGCCTTTAATTCGCTCGACTGTGTGTGCTCTGCTTGGAGATAGTCCTGCCACACTGCATCTTACACAGGCACACGTAGCTCTGCTTGGCTCTGAGTCCTTGAGAACAGGCACCAGCTATTGCTGATTTTCTATTCCTGGTTTCCACCTCAAATACAGCCACTCAATAAAAGTGTATGGACCTGCATAAGTATGCCACTTCCAGGATCACCACTTTCCTACACTCAGGGGCACCCATGTATATTTCTGCAGATAATGAACGGTCCTGTGGCATCCTGCCAAGGGCCTTCCGGTGCTGAAAAGACAGCTGGTCTTCATTATTAAACAAACAACACTATCCCTGGGTGACAGGTTACATGCTTCCAAACATAGTTCCTGAACTGAATTCTGGGGGACAGTGAACTCTCAAAGTAGCCCTTCTTGTATCCAGTCTCATTATGCTCTCCTTATTCTGCAGTAGCTCAGGTGAGAAGCCTGCCTTCTCAGCCAGCATTGGTGTCCCTGACACTGGATGGAAATATTGTGGTTCCTGTGTCCTGATGTGCCTGTGACAAGACCTCTCTGCCTAGGAGGTGTCAAAAAATGCACCTTGATTCCCACGACAGGGAGACATTTCTCTCACTCCCAAGAGTTTTTCTTCAGCCTAATAGGGAACTTGCTCCAGTCAAGGGGCACACTTAGGAAGCTTGTGTGTGGGATTCCCATGTTCTAAATGTGCCTGAAGAAGGCATCAGGCCACACTGGTGCAGCGTAGTGGGCTAGCAGTCCTGGCCTTCGGCCTGCTCATTCCTTCTGTGGGGTTTGAATCTCCTGGCAGCGGCTGGTGGAAATCACAGTGGTCCGTGGCTGTTTGGGTTAGTGCAGCTTGTGACAAGTGTGTGCACCTTCATGGAGGGTGTCATTTCCCACTGATCATCAGTGAACAAACGTGCTGGACGGGTGTTGGAAAAACCAACAGTCCCTTCCTAATCCAACAGACTGGCCACACACATAAAGTAAAATGAGAAACATTTCTGCATTTCAGTAACATCATTCTAATTTCTTTTTTAAAAATTAAGAGCTTTTTTGAGGTATAATTCATGGACCACAAGTGCACTTTCTTGGGTGTCTATTTGGGGAGGGTGGTGGTGGATAAGAACATGATCTAATTTCAGTTTTCCATTAAGCTCAGAATAAACCCTGTGGCCGGGGTCAGCCTCCCCAGCCTCCCAGCCACAGTGCTAGTAGCCTCTGACCTGTGTTCTGAACCTGGAGATGTGCTTGTTCTCCCGTATGCAGGGGAGTGTGCAATGCGTACGCATCTGCCTCTGACTTCCTTCACCTAGCATCCTGTTCTCAAGGCTCATCCATGCACTTTTATGGCTCAGTAGTCCTTGATTTTATGGATCTGGCACATTTTGTTTGTGCATTGACCAGTTGATGCCATTTAAGTTGTTTCTGCTTTTTGTCTTTTATATCTGACACTGCAGTTATGCCTGCACGGATATTTCGTGTGAAAATATGTTTTCTGATTCTCTTGAGTGAACGTCTAAGGATTGGATTGCTGGGGTGTAGGGTAAATATGTTTGCCTCCATGATGGCTGCACCATTTTAACATCCCACCTGCAACGTCTGGGAGTATCAATTTCCCCAGCCTCACGAGTGCTTGTCCACAGTCTCCTTCACTCCGTTGATCCTTTCAGATGTGAGGTGATACCTCCTTGAGGTTTTCCTTAACATTTTCTGAATGACTAAGTATATTGAGCACCTTTTCACATACTTTTTTCTATTTGTTTCTCTTTTTAGAGAAATATGTATTAAGTGCTTGAGCCACTTTCAAATTGATTATTTTTCTTTTTAGTTGTTGAGTTATGTGAGTTCTATATACATTCTGGGAAAGTGTCCTTTATCAGATATATGATGTGTAAATATTTCCCACAATGCACAGGTTTTCTCTTCACTTTCTTAATGAAAACCTCTTAAACACAAACTTCTTAATCTTTTGATGAAATCTTACAAATTCATTCTTTCATCACTATTTGCGCTTTTGGCTTCACAGATTGCTCAAACCATGGAAATGAATATTTGCTCCTAAATTTTCTCCTAAGAGTTTATTGGTTTAGTGATTATGTGTAGGTCTATAAATGTTCTTGAGTTAATTTTTGTATTAGTTGTGAGATAGGTGTTCAGCTTCATTGATTTGCAAATGGATATCTAGTTGTTTCTACAGTATTTGGTGAAAAATTATTATTTTCCCACTGAATTGACTTAGCACAGAGTTGAAAATCAATTAAGCACAACTATAAAGGATTGTTTCTGGACTTTAAAATATACTTGTTCTGTTGCTATACATATGTAGCTATATGTCGCTAGTGTGCTGCTTGATCACTATAGCTTTCTTAAACAATGTGAATAGGAAGTATGAGTCTTACAACTTTTATTTAAAGATCCCTTGGGTTATTCTGAGTTTCTTTTATTTTCATATGAATTTAGAATCAGCTTTTCCATTTCTACAAAAAAGGGCTAGGATTTTATTGGAAATACTTTGCATCTTGATATCCATTTGGATTGTATTACAATCTTAAAAATATGAAGTTATACTACTGATCCATGAACATGGAATGTCTTTACATTTAGTTAGTCTTTCATTTCATTCAACAATGTTTCATAGTTTTCAGCGTGCAAGTTGTGTGCCTCTTTTATTAAATTTATTCCTAAGTATTTTATTTTTTGATGCTAATATAATTAATATTTTGATTAATTTTAAAGCAGGTCATTTCTTGCTGGTGTATAGAAATATGATTGATTTTTGGCTATTGATCTTGTCTCCCTGTACATTCTGGAACTCCATTATTAATTCTAAGTTTACTTGTGTCTTCCTTGTGATTTTCTGAACACAAAAGCATGCCATCTGTAAAACTGAGGTAGTTATACTTCTTTCTTTTCAATTTGGGTGTCTTTTTATTTATTCCATTTGCATAACTATCCTGGCTATAACCTCTAATATAAATTTGACTGAAAGGGAACAAGTACAACATCTATTTTTTCATAAATAGGTAAAGTGTTGACTTTTAGTAGGTTCCTTTATCAGGTTGAGAAGGCTCCCTTGTATTAGTTTTTTAATCATGAAAGGGTGGTGAATTTATTTTGAGTGTTTTCTATATTTACCTAGAAGATCATATTTTTTTTTCCTGAATTATATCAATATGATGTATTGCAATGATTGATTTTCATATCTGGAACAAAGTTTGCATCTCTAGAGTGAATACCACTTGCTCTTCATCTACAGTAAGTTTTGCATGTTGGTAGTCTAGTTTCTAGTGTGTTAGTGAGGATTTTTCTTCTGAATTCACAGGGATATACTTTTATTTCCTTATGACGCCTCTCTCTGGTTTGCTATGAGAGTAAAACTGACCTCATGGAGTTAATTGTAGAAGTGTGCCTCCTCTTCTTTAGTCAGCAGAGTTTGTGATTTAAATAACTTGAATCTTCTTTTAGTGATTATAATGTGAGCTCTCTCTCATGAGCACATTGTAGTACAATTTAACCATTTAATATTAATTTCTTTTTTGTTTGTTTTATTGAAATTTATTATTGATATAGCTTTTTGATCACATTTTTAGTGATCAGATTTTTTCTCTGCTCCAAAAGCATTTGGGAAATCTCTGTAGAACTTTGGAATATATTAAAAATGATAACACTCAGTAGGCTCAGATCTATAAATCATATTTTGGTTTCCTAAAAATGGTAAGTTCTTAAACTGTGGCAATCAGCTCTGTTCTCTGCTATGCTAAGGATCTGAGCTACTAAACAAGTTGTGGATGAAATCTATGCCATTGCCTATTTATAATTCTAAATCCTGATGATTAGAAAAATAATTGTTACCTACCATGTAGAAGAGTAAAAATTGTTCACTTTGTGATCCAAACACACAACACTCAAGCAATGAGAAATATATTTCAAAGCGGGAAATAAAAATAATAGAAAAAGGAACATATTTTGATAAAATATTTTACAAATATTTTTGGCAGTTTTATGAATTACACATAAGCAACTTATGACAAATCTCTGCTTAAATTCATAAAATGCTTATTAGTCACATACACTTGCATAAATTGATGGGTTTGTCAAATGGAACTGTTAAAGTAGCAAAACAAATTGCATATCATAGCAATAATTTTTGTCTTCTCAGTTTACTCATCCTTAAAACATTTAAATATTATTTAAAATCAAGTATGTAAATAACATAAAAAACTAAAAAATGCATGGAATAAAAATGAGATTAATATTTTATATCCAGCAGTCTCTACTTTTTGAAACTATTAGAGAAAGAATGAAATAATTTATTTTATACCAAACAGATGATATTTATGAGATTTAAATGCCTTTTGTGCATTTACATAACAAATCTGCAGATAAATGGTCCATACAGAAACTCTAGCATAACTGCTCTCTGAATACCACAGTAGGGCATGTGGCAAGGTCACTAGGCTCCAGGCCGATGCTCACTGCTTCTGTGAAGCCAAATTCTCCTCCTTTTCCCACCATTTCTCTTCTTATATCTTCTCTGCACACCTCCATGAGATAATGGGTTATATATTTTAGGAAAAAAGGAAATAAGAAAATAAGTGGTATTATATTATTTAACAATGGGAAGAGAACACAATGTGTTGTCTTATGACTTCCCCAAGATCATGATTTAAGAGTTCATCTAAATGTACAGTAGGGAAAAAAGAAATCAATACTAAATTCTCGTTTATACAGAGATAAATTCTTCACTTACTACCTTCATCAGGATCAGATAAAAAGGAAAAAAATGAGGTGGCTGGGAGAAGAAAGTAAGGCCTCAAACAGTAACACCTTTAAGATAAACACCCGAAAACATATGGAATACCTTACAGATTTTAACTAAATTGAAAATAATGAAAAAGTTAAGACCATTTAGTTTGGAAATCAAGTGAATCTCTAAACACCAAACTGTAGCTAAATAACTAGCATAGTTGCCTCAAAAAATAGTGATAACAATAAAGGAGGCTGGCTCCTTATCTGAAGTTGTTCTCAGGTTATGATGAATGGAGAATTATATAATTAAGTATCTATTTGAATCCAAATGGCTTCTAATAAAGCTATTTGTAAAGCTAGGTTTATCTTACAGACCTGCATGTCTAAATGCCCATCCTAATTCTTACCATACAAGAACAAGAAGGAGTTTTCTTGCTATTTGAGCCAAAAAAATTTAGTTCCAATGCTTCACTCTGTGGGTGTCTTGGTTACTCTTGCCCTCTCAATGTCAACTGTGCTTATTAAGTTATTGCAGGCTGAGCACTCTAATCCCATGGAATCTGAAATGTCCCCCAGTGTGAAATCTTGAGCACTCGTACCGTGCCACAGGTGGGAGTTCCACCCCAGACCTCATGTGGTGGTGGCTGTCAAAATGCAGGAGCACTTAGAGTACTGTGTAAAACTACCTTCAGGCTGTGTGTACACTGTGAATATGAAACATGACTCAATTCCATGTGAAAACTTGAACACAGATGCAAAATCTTGTATATAATACCCAAGCTATCTCACTGTATGTTACGAATATTTCAAAATCTGAAAAATCCAAAATCTGAAACTCCTTTGGTCCCAAGCATTTAGGAAAACAAATGGCCAATCAGTAGCAATTTTGCTCTGAAGAAGCAAGCCTTTTCTCCTGGTCCAATTGTCCAGGTGGGGCTCCCACACAAGCCTAGGGATGTAACAGGCGATGTTTAATGAGGCATTAACTCCCCTCACTCTGATGACTTGGTGAACACCTGGCCTGGGATCTGTGGAATCGCGCAACTCTGGACTGCACACGCATTTTGATCCCATAACAGTGAATCACAGCCCTCGCCTGAAGGTGTCCAGTAGAGGCAGACTCTTGCCAGCCAGCCTGGAACTCCTAGTGTTTTAGTGGAGTCAAAGACCAACCCTGATAGAGCTGATGGCAGGCAAGAGGCTGAAATGAGTGAAGGCGACATTTGAACTCCCAGGGGAGCCCAGGGCGAGGCAGCCCTTTCTGCCACTGCATCTAATGCATGGCGTTGGCCCCAAGCCAGCCTGAACTGGTGTTCTGTGATTTACTGCACTTTCCTGAGCCACAAGGAAACACCTTTTATGATTTTATGAACACATCTTGTTTCCAGTCTCCAGTAGTGTTCGCATTGGCCACCAAGCACATTTTGTTCTGGCTTACAATGAAGCACCCATGTGCACACACAGGCAGGTACACACACCACTGAGGAGATAAAAGTTGACCACCACTTAGAATCCTCAGACAAATGTGACTTAGGCTTTAAAGATTATTTTGTAAGTGTTTTAGATACTCCCTGAATAATTGCCAAGGTTAGTGGAAGCAGCTAGCATTCCTACACAGCAATTTTGTATATAAAATATAGAATATATATATAGTCAAACATATAATGTCTTACATGTTTAAAAGTCTGGGATGTTGTTTTTTTTTATTTTTTAACTAAGTGGAGGCAACAGAATATCTGTTCACATTGGAATTCATTATTTCTTTCTGGATTAGGAGATTTGGAATTTTAAAGAAATGAAGTTTGGGTTTTACTCAGTAATTATGAGAAATAAGCTACCAATACAAGTCAGAAGGAAATTAAGTCCAAATAAAAATGTTGCTGCAGAAATGACCATAATTGCAAGTGAAATTATCATTTTTTTATTTGTTGACATTGTGAAGGGATGTAGCTCAGTGGTAAAATGTCCTCTGGTTCCATCCACAATACTAGAAAAAAAAATGAACCTTTAGAATACCCTCACAACTTGACATCCAGGTGCATGTTATTCAAAATTCAGCTAAAATAAATAGCTGCTCACTGCCCAGATGTTTGAAACTTGCAGCTGGTATTAGTATATAGACAGGTGCCATTCACATTTTATGACTCAGCAGCAACATGACCTCCAAAAACTTAAGGATGGTAAGAGAGAAAATAAAAATAATCCCAGGAAAATACGAAGTTTATAATTACTCACAAGAATGAATCAACTGGTCATTGATTCAAAACAGCTACATACTCAGAAAGTTTAATTCCAAATTTGGAATATTCTTTTACTTCCCATGTTTTCATACATTAATAAAAAGTAATATATCTACAAAAATAATTCAGTATTAATACATAATAATTCAGTATTAATACATAATACATATTAATAATTCAGTATTAATACATATCTACAAAATAATTCAGTATTAATACATAATTATTTATTGTAAATAATTTTTGTAATGTTGTCAATCTCAATTATTAGATTCTATCATCTATGATGCCCCCTTTTATATGAATTTTCAAAAAGTTCTAAAATAGGTTTAATGTCATTAAAGCACTATTATTTTAGTTTTCATAATTCAGTATTTGTTAGCAGTCTAGTGTAAAACATAGGATGAATCTCCTATCATAAAATGAAGGACACAGAAGCTAATACCAGAAGTTGATAAATATTTATTTTGCAAATCTAACTCTGAGCTGAGGAACATAAAATCAAAAGCAAATCCTAATGTTTCAAGAATAAAACTAGAACAAAATGCCACAATAAGTCAGAAGTAGTGCACTGCATACATGCTAATCTGTTTACAGGTGAGAGCGGGTATGGCCATTTATCCACTAAAAGCACTAGCCCTTGGCCAGGGTGGCGACCTGGCTGGCGATTCCCTTCCACCATGGTGGCTACAGTCTTCCATGAAGAAAGTGCAGTTACACCAGGAACAAAAGTCCTTCCTGAAAATGAGCTTTCCGGGAAGGACACATATGGAAATTAACCCTCTGATAGGCACAGCTACTCAGGAGGCTGAGGCAGGAGGAATGCAAGTTGGAAGCCAGCCTGAGAAACACAGTGAGGCCCTCAGCACCTGAGTGAGACCCTGACTCAAAATAAAAAATATATAGGGCTGGGGATGTAGCTCAGTGGTAAAATGTCCTCTGGTTCCATCCACAATACTAGAAAAAAAAAATGAACCTTTAGAATACCCTCACAACTTGACATCCAGGTGCATGTTATTCAATAAAGCTTCCATATGTGAAAGACATATGTAGAGCTTTAATTCTAAATCCAAATTTAAAGCAGCAACAAAATATCACTTTTTAAAATCTACTCTGCCTACTATTACAACAAAGTTGACCTTTTAACAGGAACCTGGAGTGGTAAAGGGTGATGTCACATTTATAATGGCCACATAAATGTCAATTTCAAAAAGAAAGAAATATCTGGGCAGAACATGAAGCCACACTCTGAATGGGCTGAATGATGGTAAGAAAAGAAAAGACACAAACGAAACTTCAAAGTGAGAACAGGGAGGCCTTGGTCTAGAGGAGCCGCAGCATTGTTCTACAGGGACTGGGGCTAAGAAGACGGGAATTTGCGGATGGTGATGTTGAGGGACTTGCTAACAGGTTTGGATGAAATCCCACAGGCAAAGGAGGCCACATTTCCCTAACAGAACAGGGACAATATGGCCAGCAGTTTTATGGGAGATGGTGTCTCCAGCATGCAGAAGTGCAGGGTCTAGTTGTCTCGCACACGGTGCCAGGCTGCTGCCCTCACCAGGCACTGAGCACCTGGGAGCTTCCCATACATTCATTTTTCAAGTCCAGAGCACAGTAATGCACAAAAGGATCCCTCCTCACGTCAGGCCTCGCCATGTTATCCTATCTTGAATGTATCTTTTCCAGTAAATTGTGGTCTTTCCCCCTATGCACCCTGCTCCAGCAATGATATTTATGATTGAATCAATTGTAAATCTCTCAAATACAATTGACAAATTCAAACAAAAGGGCATGAGATTAATCAAAAGCAAATTTCAAGGGGAGTCAGCAGCACACCCAGACCTGGTGAAGCCACTCTACACGAAGGCACCTGCAGAGCCGTCCCCCCAACAGAGCACTGGCCAGCATGGGGAAGGGGGTTCCTCCTGGCCCATCCACAGGAAGCCCTTCTCCGGCTCAGGCTTCCCAGGATGGGGCTGTGGCAGGAAGCAGCTCTACAGTTACAGCCCCTCTCACCAGCGCAGCTTGCAGTGTTCAGAGACAGATTCCCTGGAAGACTCACAACAAGTGCACAGAAATTCACAGATAAGCTGCATACACAGTGAAGCACAAGCTATTTGGGAAACTTTAATTACTTTGCCAAAGTAATAAAATATGTATGAGAAGAGAGAACGTCCAGAAAATCTATAAAGTAAACCAGCTAACAAATTAATTAGCACTTAATAACAAGAAATTTCTGTCAATTGGCAAAAGCACCATAAGTTATCTGGGGAATACACAGATTTTTTTTTTCTTTTACTACTTTTAGCAAAAGTAAAATTGGCCATGACTCAATTCTTTTCTGTGTAGTATGCTGCATGATTAGTAGCATGTAGCATTCACAGTCTTGCAAAATGATTTCAGAAAGTGATTTTACACGTTTAATAAAGACCTAGCAACATACTTAGGGGAGGAATGGTCGAGGACTTCAGCTGACATCTTGTCTTTCTTGACATTAAAATTAATAGAGAAGGATATAATATGGACAACACCAGGAGGCAATGTAACCATTGTTGCCCAGCAGATCCCTGTAGCCCAACGCAGGAAACACGGTTTCCATTTGTGTAATGTGTTGAGACTGCAGAATCTGAAGAGTCATGTTAGCCTTTGAAGCACTGATCATGTGTGTACATGCAGTAGTACCCGTATTATTCCTATGGTAGTCTTATAAATTCAAGATACAATAATCCAGTCCCCTCAGAATATGGAGAGTACCTGGCCTTATAAAATACACCATCTAATTAAATTTAAAGTAATCAAAATGTAAGAAATCAACAGGTCTGAAATAAGTCTGACTATCTGTTTTATATCAATGAATAAATATAGAATTTACTTGTTAGAGTCAACTGAAAGACCCAATTAAAAAATAGACTATTATTATATGTCAGGCACAAAAGGGTAAAACTCCAAGTAAAAAGTGGGCAGAAAATCTCCAGGCAAATGTTCACAAAAAGGAACAAAAAGTGTTGTTGGAGCAGGAGCCTGAGCGAAGGAGACCAAGGGGAGGTGTGGTAATGAAGGGCGGGCGTTACATGGGGTTTTTGCTGGGACAGCAGCCGTCTACCACAATCTACCACCTCCAGAAGCGTGCATTTCAGGAATCAGAGGAACTGCAACCCTGAATTTCCTGGGAAAGCAAAGAAACAAAAGTGAGAAAATGTGTGAGGGGTAAAAACAAAAATTATCGATAACACTAAACCAATAGATATTTAATAAAATACACCTTGATAGAGAAATATATTTTGGTTTTATATAATATGTAACCAAAACCGTAAGCATAACTAATGATAAGGACCTGTAAATTCCCAAAATTAAAGAGAATTTAGATAATATTTGCTGACCATAGGAAATAAATTGTAAAATGCTAATAAAAATAGAAGAAAAATGAAATAACTATGGGAGCTTTAAAACCCTAACAACATTTAAACTAAAGAAGATACACAAATTATTACTGGACAATGAAAACATTTATAGATTAAAGTTTATTGAATATGACAAATATGATAGTTATAGGAAAATTATGTCAAAAACAATTGCAGAGATGAAATAAAAAGCTTCTTTTTTGGAAAAAAAAAAAAAAACACCACTGTGCTTACCATGTAACATATAGGGGATTTTTATTTATTTTTTCAAAGAGCAACAGGAATGAAGTCAGGAAATCAAAAGCAATGTGAAAACAAAAAAGGAAATAAACATAAACCAAGCAAAATAATAATAAAATGACCAGTCACCAGTTGGGAATAATTATTTTAAAAACTGAGCTCAAACAAATAATTAGAACTTCAAAGTTAATTTTGAAATAGGTCCATGTGTTAAAGTTTACTTCATGTGAAATTATTTTTGTCAAATTTCCTTCAGAAATACCGAAATCTAAAATAAAAATTAGGGGCTAGGGTTGTGGCTCCGTGGCGGTCTGCTTGCCTATCATGTATCAGGCACTTTGATTCTCGTACTACGTACAAATAAATGAACAAAATAAAGATCCATCAACATCTAAAAATTTAAAATAAAATAAAATAAAAATTAAAAACACTGAGAAAATTTTCAATCAATGTCCTTTTCTGAGAAATTATATCTAAATATTTTCATATGAAAATCATTTGAAATTTCCAATAATAAATCATTATAATACTAATTTTACTATTTCTTACCATAGGAAAAACAAACACTTTTAGTAGTTCTGTAGGAAAAGAAGTCAGTTTCCACAAAATTACAGATCAATAGAATACTTATTTAGGATTGGTTTATGAAACTATGTGAAATAAAATATGGCGGGAAATTTAGTAATATTTTAAGATAAATTCATTGTGACTCAGTGAGCAAGATTCCTGAAATTCATAATGCATGACTTTTAGAAAATTGCTTAATATGGTACTAATTAGATCAAAAGAGAAAAAGCAAAATGGCAACAATAGATTTGTAAAGGCATTTTGCAGAAATCATGCTTTTTCCCACATTGTTAACTGATGCATTGTAGTTGTGCGTTGTGATGTGGTTTGTTGTTGCAGACTCACACATGCTCACTCTAGAGCAATGTACTCTGGCCAAGATCACTCCCCAGGACTTGCCCCTTCCCTACCTCACACCCCTTGGTCCCTTTCCTCTACTGACCTCTCTTTGATTCTCATGAGAGTTCACCCCATGCGAAAATTCTTACACAGCTGTAACAACAAGAAACAAAATACACAAACCAAATTAAAATAGATGGTTTCATAATCTCTCTCTCTCTCTCTCTCTCTCTCTCTCTCTCTCTCACACACACACACACACACACACACACACACACTCAGTTAAACATATTTACCAATACATTTTAGTGGCAATAGAAGAATTCTTAGTGGCTTTTGACTCAATACAAAGATATTTATCTTACCATATTATTTAACATAGTTCTTGTTGCACTAACCAACATAATGACAGATTAAACAACACAAAATAGATTGAAGAGAACAAAATTTGTATTATTGTGCTTTTATAAATATATATTTATAATTACATATATTTTTATTATGTATAGAAAATATATACTTTATGTATATATATAATATATATTATGTGTACATAGGAAACACATGTACACATAAAATATATGTGTGTGTACATATATGTGTGTGTATGTATATACATAGGTATATTCTCCAAGCAATCTAAGGGAACTAATAAAAAACTATTAAAATGTGTAGAGACACTGGCTAATAAGTTCTGAAATTATATTAAAACTACATTTTCAATATACCATTGATAACCAATTAGAAAATATATTAAAATGTAAAAAAATACAGTCAGAATTTTAAAAATTCAAATAAATTTTTTAACATTGGAACAATGTTTACTTACCTACATATTTTATAATCAGTGAAATACCAAATAAGTGCCAATGGTTTATTTTATAACTTGCCCAGATTTACCCAGGTTTGATACATCGCTGAGTGCATGGTCTACATGGGTAGAGAAGAGTAAATTAGCCAAATGTAGCACAATGTCAGCCCAAGTGTGCGTCACAGGTAATCTTCAATGTAGGATCTTCATAAATGTACCATCGGGTAAGATTCCAAGTCCCTTTCCCTTTCCTGTGACATGTGAATGTGTTTATTCAAATCACAGTTTACAGTTACAAGAAGTGAAAGACCAGGGAACATCCTTAAGTAAGAGACTATTTGCTGATATGTTATGTGGTCACTGAATTGGAGACACACAGAATTAGTTATTAAGTCCCCATCCTAGGATGACAAGTGCAATGTGCATATTATTTCATACTTGTGTTCACTTTAAAAATTTTAACAGCATGTACGTCATGTAAACACCTTTGAGTGTGCAGGCACACACTTTCAAAACAAATGAGAAGGGTCTGTTGTGTTGAAATGGAAAGTGACAAAATAAAGAAGGTCGTATCATTTTGTACACAGTGTAAAGATATATACAGAAGATGGAAGTGATTAAATCATCGAGACAGGTCAATGGCAGGAGGAAGAAGTGGACACAAGGGAAGGACGGGCATGCCACAGCCAGCCGTGTCCATTCAGTGGAGAAAGACATTCAGGGCAAAGTCAACAGCCACCTTGGGGAAGAGCTGGGACAGAAGGTGGGCTTGACCTTGCTTCTCGACCCTTTCCTACTGTTCACCTGTATTACTTTATGTCCTGGTTTACTGGCTTGATGGATAACATGCCATGCCCATTTTTCCTCCTTTAGACTTTTTGTCCTAAATTATGAACATGATTTTAAGTTTTTAAATCATGTGCTGGCTTATTACAGTGCTCTCCAACACTCTCCCCTCAAACCCACACAACAGATTTTTCAACTAACACATAACATAGCATTTGCTAAATCAACACATGTTGTCCATCTTCATCCCTAGACGTGGTGAAGAGTTCTAGTGTTGTTTTGTTAACTGCAAGGTGACCTGGAAGACAGAAACCAGTACTAACAATGGAGAGGCCACCAAGTGTCCACCCAGGACACTATTACTGCACCTGCCAGTGGATAGCCCGTGGCTGGCTGTCTGGTGTGGGAGGGCCACAGCCCATCCCCAACCCGGAGCCACATGTGCACACTGCACACCTGGGAAGCTCGTCTGAGAGATGTGCAGTGGGTGGGCTTTTGTACCCACACCTAAAAGCAAACCGTTGAGTTGCTTTATTGGTATTTGCCAGAGACGTTTGGAAAGAAGCTTGACCTCCCATGAAATCTCACAAGACTTTGTTGATAGGGAGAGCACTAGGGGGGAAATTAGGAAGTAAGAGTTTTGGATTTTATTGTCTTGTGTGAATCCTGGCCCCTTCATTGTTTTCAGTGTGTAGCAGGTACTGTAGCAGTGACCTCCAATCTCCTGAACCTGAGCTTACGACACCTGCAGTTCCAGACAGTGTGTGCATGCCTCATGGCTGCTGTTCTCAAGCCAGCCAGCCAGCAAGCCCAGGGCAGGCTCAAAATTCAACCACACAAACACACTCCCTCTCACAGAGAGGACATGGTCATACTGTGTCTCACATAGGAAAGCACCATTGCACCCTTGGAGGAGGAGGAATGGAATGGTGATCCTAGGAATAGATACTGTGTTTCATCTAAAAATTGAAACGTGCTGTGTCCCAGGAAGTTCAGTAACTCACTCCTATTGCTTCCATAACAGACTTCACAAGTGTCCCTGGATCACAGCTCCTACTGGATACAGCTGTGCGTGCACATTCCCAGTGCTAACACAGGTGAAAGACACCAGCCAGCAGCCCGTGACACCAAAGGATGTGTATAGATATCCCCATGTAGAAGGGAAATGTCCCTAAATGGTTTATACGTGTCACATTAAAATCTTTATTTCATGTGTGAGTACTTCTACATTGCAATCAAATATCAACCCCAGGTAATATCAGCTACTACAGAAAAGGATTTCCCCTGTCAAGCATCCTCCTCGGAGGTGGAGAACATGAGAGATCTTCACCTGAGAAAAGAAAACAACAACAAAAATCTAACACTCTAACTCTCTGGATTCTCCAAGCTTTTCATCCCAAAGTGCCCTCAAGATCTCAACATTCTTCCACAAGGAAAGAAAACTCTAGAGTTAAACAAATCACTGAGCAAACTATTTAGCATGGCAGCACTTCCAAGTTAGCCTTTCTGTGAAGAGCTCCCAACGGGAGAGCGCTCCACCTCAGAGAGAACCAGGATGTTCTTGCGTTTGGCACAACTACTTGTTTTGAGATACATGAGATTTGTTCACATCTAGGGTAGATGTTACCCCTGGACTAAAATGCAACTGTGCATGTGTTTAGGGTGTGCATGGTGTTAGTCCTTCTGCGTCTCCTCTTCCAGTGAGCACCACAGTTCTGAGCCCAGAATAAGGTGCTCCTCTTCCCAGGATGAAAGCACCGAACTGCATGGTGTCTCTCTCTGCTGCATACCATGGTGGTGTCTCAGAGTGAAGCAAGAGGAGCACTGTCCAGGGGGAAGAAGGCACCCGAGGGTCTCACTCCCTCAGCCTCCCGTGGCATCCTCAGCATCCCCCAACCTAAGCACCCTCCTGGGACGAACCTCCAGCTTCCAAGAGCCCAGCCCCCAGCAGGACCTACAGGTCCCCATCAGAACTGCGCAGGGCACACTCAAGAGCTTGGTGATAAATGGAGTTAGGGGACTCAGACTCCATCAATCCATGTCCTTTCCCCAAGCCTACGTTCAAATCGATAGTTTATTCCATTATAGCAAAAATGCGTTTGAGGATATTTATTTTAAGAGCCTTTCATAACATTCAGTCTTATAATGCTTTAGAAATTATAAAGTGTGTATTTAAGCAAACCATGTATTAAAAATTAGTAAAGTCTCCATGTCCTCATAACTTAGAACACTGTAACATCGTAACAGCTACACAATGGTCAATGCTTACTGCCTTACTATTCATTGCCATGAGATAGAAAACTCTTTTTTTTTTTTTTTTTCAGTGCTAGGACAAAACCCAGGGCGTCACTCATATTGGATAAGAGCTCTACTATTGATCTACCGTCTGGCACTCTATTTCCTTTTAAAACTGTGATTCTGGGCCAACCATAAAATTCAAAGGCTCTTTATTTATTTCAGTTTCCAGGTCACCACATGCTACTGTTAAGCCACCTTTCTTCAAAGCAAATGAAGGAGCAATGCAATCCCATGATTAGTCTTGGAGAGAGCCGTGGCACTGGAAAGATCAGAATCAGGAGAAATAAGCTATTCATTTAGTCTTCTGCTGAATTGTATGATACAGTCCTTTGTGCTTATGCTAATATGCATATAAAATTGAAACGTATTCTACAGCTTATAAATGTTGTGAACAATAAAAAGCTTTATTCTTAAATTATTAATATAACCAGATAATTTCCTCAAAATCATAAAATATTAAAAAGTAAATATGATCATAAAGGTTACCTAATTCAGCCTGTTTATTTTTTTGTGTTAAAAACAAAAACTTACAAGGGACTTGGAAGAACTAAGCAGTTATCTCAGGTCACTTGCAAATACAGGATAGCAGACAGAGGATTGGAGTAGACGCCCTGTCCACTTGACTTCACAGTGTATCATTTTCCATTTCATTTCAATTTATATGGATATAATGATAATGTGAAGGAGAGCAGTAGTAACATTAACTAACAGTAGTGATATCAATAACTTAAGCAATAGCTATCCAGGGGCCTTTGCTCTACTCCCTGATGTCAGAGCTGTCTGTTTCTGCTGTCATCTTTGGGGAAATTCCTACAGGTCAAGGAAAGCTCCCAGTGACTCGGCACTGACAGACGCCCTGCAGAGGCCACCTGATGCCCCAGTGCCCGCTCTCTGGACCAGTAACCACTGAGTGGAGAGGCCGACATCCATATTTACTGTCGGCCCATTTATTTGATGATTTCCAACGTATTGAGACAATTTCTCCTAAACTCATCTTCAGGGCTTTCTGGCGTTTGAGCCTAGGGGGCCCAGCCTTGTGGAATTCCTTCTGTGGAAGTCTGTGTTCCTTCTCCTTCACCCTCCACAGCACATTGCACAACTTCTAAAAATAACAGACATTTCATTTTTGTGTGAACGGCAAATTTATAAATATAATTAGATATAAACACGATGAAGTTTGTCAGTTCATTGATTTAATTTTCTGTCTTTGTCCTCGGATATTTTTGGTCCACTGTTTTGTCTATCCACATATCTATATCCTTAATATTTTGGATCATTTATCTCAGGCAAAAAACAAAAAACATCTAGCATCTTCCAAACCAATGGGGAAAATGAGGGCTGGGCTCAGCCTACACAGCCCCTGCCCAGCACTCCCAGCCCTTAGGGGCAGGAAACTTACGATCCCCCCAGGTCAGCTTAGAAACCAAATCACGAGTTTGTGAGCAGAAATTCATAAACAAGCTTCTAGGTCTGTGGATTTGTAATTTTTCCATGAAATTCTCTTTATTATTTAAAACTCTGACTACCACCTACAGTTTTTCCTGATGGTTTCTGTTTCTGGCTGATGGCTCCTTTTGCCACCATCAGGAGTTTCTCCACCCCTTGGGTGACTTACTCCAAGTGACACTTTTTGTAACGAAAATATTGTCATCGAAAGGGTCCTTTTCTATTTTCCTGGCATATCTTTTTCATCCTTTAATTTTTAATTTATTTTTAAATATTATTTTCCTTGAAGTGAGTTCCTCCGAGGTAGTGGAGCCACGCTTTGTTTTGAGAAGATGTTTGTGACACATGACATTTTATCAGATAAAGAAAATGAAGTTTAATTTCCCCAAATTTTATTAAAAATGTACTTTGTCATAAGACATCTTATTGCAAAGATGAAATCTCACAATACAGCAATAAAGTTTGATGTAATAACAAACTTTAAACAAGTCTAAATTCTTTCTGCAGTTTTTTTTTATTATTATTATTGTGGAAAAACGGTTTGTCATTGTAACCATTTCTTTCAGCAAACATTACGGCAGTACTAATGCCATGCATACTGCTGTACAGCAGATGAGCTTCTTCATCTTGCAAGGCTGGAATACTCTATCCATCAACAATCATGTCCTCCACTTCCTGCTCCTCCTAGCCCTTTGCTACCACCCACTATTTCTGTTTGCAAGGACTTGACAAGTCAGGCACCTCAGATACGCGGGCTCAGGCACTTCTGTCTTTGTAGTTAGCTCGTCTCCCTGAGCATGCTGTCCTCAAGGCTCCTCTGTATATGGCCTGAGAAATCTCCTTCTTCTCTAGGCTGAATAACACTTCATTGCTCTTTTTCTTTACCTCCTCTTGCTGTTGTTAATAATGATGCAACCAGCATGGGTGTGCCAATATCTCTGTGCGATCCTGTTTCCGTTCTTCAGGATACGGACTCCGAGGTGAGATTGTTGGATCCTATGGAAATTCTGCTTTCATTTTTTGAGATGCATTATACTCTTTTCGTAGCAGCTGCATTTTTCATATTCCCAACTAGCAAAGCACAAGGAATCCAATTTCTCCACTTCCTTTCCAAGGTTTAGAAATCTCTGGGTTTGTTTTGTTTCTAGAGTAGCCATCAATAGGTAAGAGGTGATCTCCTTGTGGTTCTCCCCAGTGATGAGTGATATCAAGCTTGTTTTTCTACACTTTTAAGCCATCTGAATACAGTTTTGGGAAAATGTCTATTTAAGTCCTTTGCTCATTTTTATTCAAATTATTTGTTTTTAATTGCTATAATCGAATTTTATGGGGTTTTATATCTTCTGGATGTCAACCTCTTATCATACATAGTTTACAAATGTTTTCTCTATTCAGTACATTGTCTTTCCACTCTTATTTCCTTTAGCAGGCACCCTTTGGAGAGTGACACAGTCCTAATTGTCTATTTTCTCATTGTAACCTGTGCTTTTGTTTTTTCCATCCAAGAAGTGACTGCCAAGTCCAGTGTCATAAAGTTTATCCCATTGTTTTCTTTACCATTTTATTTTTCCTGGTCCTGCATTTAGGCCTTTAATCCAATTCGACTTCCATTTTTAGATAATGTAAGGTAAGGGTCCAGCTCGATCTTTTTTTCTTTCTGTATTCTTACTCATGTGCACGTCCAGTTTTGCTAACACCATCTGTTGAAGAGACCATCGTCTCCGGTTGTGGACTCCTGGCCTCTTTCTTGAAGGTCATTGGACCAAATGTGTGAACCTTTGTTTCTGGGCTCTCTGTTCTGTTCCATGGGTCTCCACATCTGTCCTTAGGCCAGTTCCATACAGTTTGGATGATTGTAGTCCTTGAATTGTTTTGAAATCAGAAGTTTGAGGCCTTCAGCTTTGTTCTTTCTCAAAAATGTTTTTAGGTAGTTGGGGACTCTTGAGGTTCCATATGAATTTTAGGGTAATTTTTTCCATTTCTGAAAAAAAAACACGCCATTGGGATTTTCACAGCAATTGTGTTGAAGTGGCAGATCACTTTGGGTAGTTTGACATTTTAACAAAATTAAGTTTTTCAGTCTATGAACATAGACTGACTATTCATTTCTTTGTGTCCTCTTTAATATTGTTTAGCAATGTTCTGTTATTTTTAAAGTATGTGGTTTTTTGCTTCTTCATTCAGTTTATTCATAGGGATATTCTTTTACTCTTACTGTAAATAGCTTTCTTCATTTTCTTTTTGGGGTCATTCGTTGTTCATGTGTAACATTGCCACTAACTTCTTGGGTTGATTTTATGACTTACAACTTTGCTTAATTCACATGTTGATTCTCACAGTTTTCATGGGATCTTGAGGGGTTTCTGCCCTAAGGTCATGTCATCTGCTAACAGAGGTGCTTTCACTCACCCCTTCCAATCTGGAGACACCTTACTCCTCTATTTGGTCTGACTGCTAGACTGGGTCCTCCCACACTAGTCAATTAAACCAACAGTGGGTGAGGGAGTGCAGGCAGCCTGGGCTGTTTCCATCTTAGCAGTGTTCAGATTGTCCCTGTGGAGTATCACGCTGGTTCATACCTATGGCCCTCACCATGCTGGTTTCTATGTGTTCCTGGTTTGCAGAGTATCTTTACCAGGAGATAACGCTGGTTATCAGGAGAGAACGCCTCTTCTGCATCAACTGGGAAGACTGTGTGGTTGGTCCTCTGTTCTCTCAGTGTGGTGCATTATGCTGATTGATTTCCATATGTTGACCCATCTGCGATGGTTTGAATGTTTGCTCCCTCTGGAATCCAGGTTGAAATTTAACTGCTTACAAGAAGTATTAAGAGGAGGGACTTTTATGAGAAGATCAGGCCATGATAGCTCTGCCCTAAAGAACAATTGGTGCTGTTACCGTGGGAGGGTGTCCTCTCAGCAAGGTGAGCTCAGCCTCTGCTCTCTCTCCCTTTAACTTCCTCCCACCCTCCAGCTTCTGCCAAGAGATACCACAGCAGAAAGGCTCCTATTAAACGGCACCTGGATACTGGGCTCCAGCCTCCAGAACTCTAAGAAATGAATCTCGATAAAGTTCTGTTACAGCAGTGCAAGTGTGCTGAGATACACCCTGGCATCCAGGAGCGAATCCCAGGGTTCTGGTGTGACATCCTTCTCATGGGCAGCTGAGTTTGACCTGCTGGAATTTCGCTGAGGACTCTGGGTCAAGATTCCTGGGGATATTGGTTTCTGGCTTTCTTTCCTGCACTGCCCTTATTTGGCTTGGATGTCAAAGTAATGCTGTGTTTAAAAATGCTCCCTCTCCTTCAGGTTTTGGAGAGATTTTGAGAAGGACTTTTATTCTGTGTTTTTTTTCCTAAAAATTGTACAAAATGCAGTCTCTTTATGCTAGTTGACACCTCTACTTCTTTTCCTTTTATTGTTCTTACAAATACATTGTAAAATAACTTTCACTACTCTATCTTGTGTGTTCTATTGCCAGGCTTCCCCCTCCATTCTGCCTTTATGTACATGATTCTTTTTAACCTCTGTTCACAGAGAACCTGTTGCTCAGATTTCTCTCACAATATGGTATTAAACATAGCCCAGTGTTGACGACTTATTCTTAATTTCATTTCCCCTGAGCACCTTGTGCTGAGGTAACAGTCATTCCTATGACTGAGTTTCCTCTAAAAGCCTGAAATTCGTGGACTTTCATTTTACCATGGACTTAAAATATAGAGTTAGAAATAAATTTTGTTTTTATTTGGTCAGCTGTTCTCTTTGAAGCAGAAAGGAGAGTCCTAAAAATAGTTCAATTGGCTTCTAGACTTCCAACTATTTTTCACTGTTTTTTTTTTTTTTTTTTTTTTTGGTAGACTTCCATAGACTTGCTTCCATTTATGTATATTTAGCAGATAATATTTTATCAATAAAGTGTGCCAAATCATTAGGTACCTTGAGTGAATGTTCTTCTTCAAATGAAGGAACACCAAATGATCTTTAATTTTTATTATTTCTTGCTAAACACATAGATCAATGCATTTAGGTACACAGATATTTGTTCCATTCAGAAAGCAGGAGAGGTGAAGGACAGCAGGTCAGGGGGCCTATGACAGCCCTCCTCAGGTGAAAATGGAGATTCACAAATCAAGCTGGAAACTGAGAAGAGACCTGTCTAATGGCAGGTGAATTCTGCACAAGGAGAATTCAAATACGGGTCCTATTTGTGTGACCAAAAGATGATTACGCTAATGATCAAAACAGCACCCAGGAAGGTGGCTTGAGACGGAATGAAGATTCAGAATTATCTTAGAAATTCTGAGATTGAAGTGACAATGGGCCCTCCCAGTTGACTTTGAGTGTACACAGAAGTCAAGTTGAAGGTCTCACCCCTTCAATTTCTGGATGTGATCAAGGCTGTGATTCTCTGAAACTGCAGGAATGGCATGAAGCTAGTTTTCTTTTTCCTTTCCAGTCTTTCTGCCTTTTATACAGCTTGCTCTCATGGTCAGAATTTCCAGTATGAGGCTAAGCAACAGTGAGGAGAAAGACATTTATTTTTGTTCCAAACTTAGGAAGAGATACCTAGTTTCTGAATATTAAATATGATGTTAGCTTTAGCTTTTTTTGAAGATGTTATTTATAAAGTTGATGAAATTCCTCTGTGTTCCCAATTTGTGAGTTTCCATCATGAGTGAATATAGGGATTTGTTGAATGCTTCCCCCCACCATTAACATGATTGTATGCTTTCCCCTCTTCCGGCCTGTGGATGTATTGGGTCATTTTGCTTTGTTTTGAATGATGAATTAACTTTTCAACCCTGGAATCTATCCACATGGTTGTGATGTTAATTATCTTTATGCACTATTGAGCTAAATTGATACTTTGCTAAGGATTTTTGCATCTATGCTTAGAAAAGATACGGGTCTTTCATTTTTCTTTTAATATCATTATCTGATTTTTATAGTGAAGAAATTCCAGCTTTGTCAAAAGAGTTAAAAAGTGCGTCCCCTGTGTCTATTTTCAGAAAAAAAAATAATTGAGAAATGGCATCATTTATTTCTTAAATGTTGGGTAGAATTTGCCAGTGAAAGATATCTGGTCCAGTGCTTTGTTTTTGCAAATTTACTAATTTCCACTTGACTAATGACTAATAGATGGACAATTGTCACACTATTACTTTCTCCTGGTGAGAGTTTTGGAAGTTTTTGTCTATCCAGGAATTGGTCTTTTACATCCAAGCTGTCCGGTAAGCAAGCAAAGCGCTTTTCATACAAGTCCGTTCTTATCTCTTTAATGTCAGTGTGACTGGTAGTGAGAAGCCCTCTTTTGTTTCTGATATGTCTGATATGCATCTTCTCAATTTTATTGATCTTTTCCAAGAACTGACTTTGGTTTTCATCGAATTTTACTGTCTTGTGTGCAATTTAACTGATTTCTGATCTAATTTGTATTATTTATACTCCTCTGCTTCTTTTAGGCTTATATTGCCCCATTTTCTCTGTTTTTTTTTTAGGTAGAATTTTGGATATTAATTTTCAATTTTGTCTTATTTTACAATTCATATATTTTTTTTTAAACTTTTTTATTTTTTTTTATTTTTTAGAGAGAGAGAGAGGGAGAGAGAGAGAGAGAGAGAATTTCAATATTTATTTTTCAGTTTTTGGCGTACACAACATCTTTGTTTGTATGTGGTGCTGAGGATCGAACCCGGGTCACACGCATGCCAGGCGAGCACGCTACCGCTTGAGCCACATCCCCAGCCCCAATTCATATATTTAATACTATAAAATTCCCTCTGAGAACATTACTATATTCTATACAATGAAACGAGTTGTGTCTTTATTGTCATTTGGTTAAAAAAAAATTTCTCTTGAGATTTTTTTTTTCTTTGATGTATATGTTATTTAGGAATGTCTCGTTTCAACTTCAAATATTTAAAGATTTCCCAATTATTTCTGCTATTAAAGTCTAAGTTAAATTTCATTATATGAGAAGACAATTGATATCATTCTCCTTTTGTATTTGGTAGGGTAGGTTTTACATAGAATGTGACTCATCTTGGCAGAGTTTCATGTGACCTCAAGAGGAGAATGTTTTCTACTGTTGTTTAAGTGTGTTGTGTGATTTCAATTAAGTCAGTATGATTGATAATGCTGATCAGGTCTGCTAGATCCTTTCTGGACCTGAAGCAGATGTTTGAATCTGTGGGTATGACATGGACTTGGCCGTCTCTTCTCGCACTTCCATGGACTCATGGATTTGTGCGCTCGGTCACTCAGTGCATGTACTTTTTGGGTTATTTTGACTTCTTGGAGAGGTGCACTCCCCTGTTGATCCCCAGTGAGTTCCTTGTTCTGGGACGGCTATGTTGGAAGTTAATCCCATTATTTCGGCTTTCTTTGTGTAAGCACTACCACGCTAGAGCTCTCTCCATCTCTTTGTCTTATAAGTAGATTTACTATGGACAACAAATAGACGGGCCCCGTGTTTATCTTTACTTCTCTGCTTCAACAACCTCTGTCCTTTAGTTGGTGTTTACACTATTTGTGTCATATGTCATGTCCCTGAAGTGCATGTGTTGGAAGCTTAGTCCCCAGTGTGACTGCCCAGGGCGTGGGGGCTACAGAGAGGTAACCAGGTCCTGATGGCTCCCCGACCCTGCCAGGGTGCATTAGAGTCCCCTCTGCGGGAGTCGGTTGGTGCTGTCATCGTGAGTTACTCTGCTCTCTCCTGTGCTCTCTGTCAGTCTGTCACCCTCTCACTGTCCATCACTGGTGACAGAGTAGGGAAGCCCTCCCCAGAGGCCAGCACTTGTTACTGCACTTCCCAGCCTCCAGAACGGAGAGATATAAATTTCCCATCTGTATGGATTATCCAGTCTTTGGTACTCAGTTACAATAACACAAACTAAGACAACATCTAAAGTGACTATTGATATAAAGTGAATATTGATATATTTGGGTTAATACCTACTTTTTTTTCTATTCAAAACAGTTGTTCTTTGTTTCTTTTTTAATCATACCTGTTTTCTGTTTTCGTGGATTTTAACCATACCCTTCATGTGATGCCATTTGTCTTCTCTTTTGAAATATTAATTTAATGTCCTTTTAAGAAATGTCAGTGATTGTACTTACAATTAACTCCACTTTCAACCAACACTATTCACTTCCGGGATAACAAGACCTCTTAACTCTTCCTTCATGACATTGTGGTCATAATTGCAAATACTTCTATACTATCATCTGCAAAGCCTCGTAACTCTTAGTTCATTGAACAGCTTAGGATGGATGTATTTAAGAATAAGATGTAATTTAAGAATAAGAAACACTGGAGTTTATCTTCACATCTACTTCCTCCTTTTCTGGTGCTCTTTTTTCACTTAGATAGCTCCAAATTCATAGCTTATAACATTTTCTTTCTCCCTAATACATTCTTTTGATATCTTTTTGAGTATAGGTTTACTCTTGATGGATCATCTTCATATTTGTTTTTCTCAGGAAATCTTTATTTCTCTTTCACTATTGAAGGATACTGTTGCTGGATATAAAAGTCTAGGTTAGTGAGATCATTTTTCTTTCACTATTTTAAATACTTTACCCAGGCTCTAATTGCTTACCTGGTTTCTGTTGACAAGTCCAGTATAGTGCCTATCCTTCTTATCCTGTAGTTAGCTGCTTCATTTTCCCCTGGTTTCTTTCAAGGTCTCCTCCTTTTCTGTGATTTCCTGAAGTTTGGACATGCCAGCCTGGATGTGGAATGTGGTAGTTGGCCTGTGTGCCGTTCTCGTGGGCTTCCTGGTTCTGTAGTAGAGTTTCCATCACTAATTTTGAAAATTTCTTGTCCCTTCCTTATTATTCAGGTATTTTTTATTCTCTGTACTCTCCTTCTTCTGGGGCTCCGGTCATTGTGTGTCACATGCTTCTTGGAAACTGCCCCCAGTTCCTGGTGATTCTGTTTCTTTCCCTCTCTACATTGCAGCTTGAGGAGCCCACACTGACACATCCTCATGATAACTCCATTCTTTCCTGAGCGATGGCCAGTCTACTGATGAATACAACCTCTCCCTTTTTGGAAAAAAAAAATCTGGCATTTTTACATTTTTTTATTAGATTTTCCATCATTTTGCCTATTATACTCTTCATTTTGATCATTGGTTCTTGTATGATGTGTTTTTTTTTCCATATGAGTACTCAACATATTAATCATAGATTTTAAACTTTCTGTCTCATAATTCTATCTGTGTTTAGCTCTGATGTTTCCTTGCCTTTTATTGTGTCTTATAATTTTTCATCCAAATAAAGACAAAAATATGGCATAATATGATGTAAGGTAAAAATCATTAGGGTGAAGTTTTATTCTCTTGTTAGGAGATGAGCTGTGTTTAATTTTTTGCTCCTAGTAAGAAAATCTCAACTATAAGTCTGGATTTGCCTGTCACTCCAGAGTGTTGAGTGTCAGTTTTCCCTGAGATCTCAGTTCTCTGAGGAATTCAACGAAAGGTTTTTTTATACTCTGTTTCTTTACTTTTTGCTGTATCATAAGAACAGGAGGGGCCATCTCCAAGTTCTTTACATAGCAGACCTGAAGCCAGAAGTTCTAGATAGTTCCACTGTGCATCTAGTAATTAATTGCAATTTTACCATGTGCTATGTGATGCATTCTAAATCCTGAATGCTCTGTCTATATGTTGTATCTAAATGCTGTATCAAAGAAAGTCTACTGTAGCATCCCATGACTACACTGTGTAAGAATACTTCAAAGACTATAATTTTCCTTCCGATGGTAGGAATGCAATTTTATTTTTATAGATCAATATGTCTTCAGAGTAATAAAATACTCATTGGCAAAACTAAAAACTAGATGTCAAGAAGCAATGTTTAAAATGTGCCTATACTGCAGAATCAGGTAGAGCATCACGAACTAAGGCAGAACAGGAAAGGGACAAAAATGGAACCACAGTACACACTGAGGTGTAGCAGCAAGAGAGAGAATGAGGTCATGTCCCATCCACACTCCCAGCGTGTAGGGAAATGTTAGCTGTCCCTATCCAGTTCATGTTAGGACTTGAGTAATGAAGATGTTGTGAGTGGCAGAGACATGATGCATGATTTTGCCAATGACATCAGGAACGTGCAGCCACAGGCCAACATGTGGGCTGGCTGGCATGCACATTCCTGATGTCATTCCCTACCTCCTCTGGGTGGAGGTAGGGAATGGTGGTGGCAAGAGGAAAAGTATAACATTAGAATTAAGTGGAGCCCAGTAAGAGAAGGACTTGGAGACCAGAAAATGTCCTAAGGCAGGACATGATGCAGAAGCCAAGTTCTCAGAATGGGGTAAATAAGCACTCTTCTGCTTAAAGCAATGTTTATGCTGTAGAGCTAGATGGAATAAATGTCTTCCATATACAGTTAAAATTAATCCTAGAGACTGGGCGAAACTCATCCAGTACATATAGATCCCACCACTAGACACGAGCACAATAACACCACAGATGCTGAGCAATAGCGCCTGGCAGGGAACACAGGTACGCAGTTGTGTCCCCTGCTGCCTGTGTGGGTGAGGGAAAGGGGGAAGGAGAGACAGACAGACAGACAAAAAGAGAGAGGTGCAGAGAGAGAGAGAAGGAGACAAAGAGAGAGACATAGAGGCACAGAGAGAGACAAAAAGAGAGAGGCAGAGAGAGAGAGAGAGACATAGAAAAACAGAGAGAGGAACAGAGAGAGACAAAGAGAAAGAGGCACAAACAGAGAGAGGCACAGAGAGAGAAAGAGAGAGACAGAGAGAGGCACAGAGAGAGAGACAGAGAGAGAGAGAGACAGAGAGAGACAGAGAGGCACAAGACAGAGAGAGGCACAGAGAGAGACAGAGAGAGGGAGGCAAAGAGACAGAGAAAAAGACACAGAGAAAAGAAAAAGGGAAATAAAGAGGAAGAAGGAGGGATAAAGAGAGGTAAGAAAGAGAGACAGGGACAAAGGTGGGGGAGAGAGAAAGAAGGAGAAGAAGGGGAGAGGGAGAGAGATGGGGGCCACGATGGGTCTTTGGCTGTTCGTGTTTATAGTCTGATATGACTCAGCAAGCTACTTTGTAGAAAGATCCATGTTTTTCTCCCCAGTGTCACAGAGCCTCGTAAATCTACAACCTCCTGTAATAAATAACATTTTCTTAATCTGAGAAACTTGCACTGTCTCATGAACAAACTCTAAAATTGTAAAGTTTAATATTTAACAAAGTGAAAAACTTTGCTATTTAACAGGTATTTGAGGCCTATTTTGCAGGAAAAAAACTGAAATATTGAAATTGTTTAGGAGTTTAAGTTACAAAGCATAAATCTAAGGGAAATTTCCTGTTTTACTTCACCTAGGAGTTATCTAACTTAAAAATTTATTAATAACATTTAAAAATTAATTTATTAATAATTAAAAATTAATTAATAACACCAATTAAAAAGAGCACCACAGGTACAGATTTTATCCAAAATTCAACTCAGGCAAGAAAAGAACTAGAAATAGCATCCACCTCAGAATTTCAGTTTCTCAAAAAAAAAAAAATCAACTACAAATAAAACTTCAAATCTCTATAACAGTATCAAGTATCTTTAAATTGATTTAGTGATCCAATGAAACTAAATTATCCAATCTTCTCAATGGTGTAACTTATTTTATTTTTCAGAATAAGAGGAAAATTACTTAATCATTTTTTGTGAATCAAGTTTTGTATTCCACAAGGTGCTTTTACGTATTTTATTTCAATTATTCCTCACAAAAATACTGAAAATTAAATAGTATTCCCACTTTAAAGATAAATCAATCTGATTTGATTAATTTAAGTTATCCCTAGTTTCACACAGAAAGAAAGATGGTACCAGTTTATAAATTCAAATACAACTGCTTGGTTGTAAAATCCTCTATTAGTTTAAATAAAATTCATTTTCAGAGAAACCTGAGACTCATATCATTAGCAAAACAACCACAGTGAGCAGAGTCAGCCTAGGTAGAAACCTGTCCTGACTCCCCATGAACAAGGACCACTCAGAAGAGGATGAAAGGGTGTGGGGCTTAACCCGGACAGAACAACTAACCCAGGCTACCATCACTTGGATCTGGAGGGTCCCCCAAAGGCACGTGTTGAAGGCTTGTCCCCAGGCAGCAGGGTTCAGGGGTGGGGCTCCGGCCAGCAGTCAGATCACAGGGCTCAGACTTCTTCAGTGCAGCATCCATTGACAGTTGGAAGGACTGCAGTGGGCAGAGAGGGGACTGCAGGCTGTGAGGTGCCCTGGGGCTCTGCATTGTCCCTGGTTCTCTCTCTGCTTTAACCTCTTCCAGCCCCGCCACCAGGGTGCTCTGCTCCACCAGAGCAACGGAGCCAGATGACCCTGGGCTGACCCCGACACCATGAGCCACATGGATCTTTGCTCTTTAAAGTCATTTTTCTCAGGTGTTTGTCACAGTGACAAAAACCTGACTAACACACAGGTTGAGATAGAAAGTGAAATTAAATCTAAAGCAGATTTAACCTAGTTTAAGGAAAACATAATTAGTTTCAGGTCATACTAAAATCTGTTTAAACTAAAATATGACTTAAGAGATTAAAATATGCTCTGAAAATGTGTACAAATATCATGATATTAATGTCTAAAAGTCATGATATTAATATTCCATAATGTTAGTACTGTATAATATTAATATCAAAAAAGTTACTAAACTAGAAAGGAGATCCCTTCTATAGTAATTAAAATTAAATAAAGGAAGATTTATTGTGTCTTTATTGCAATGCAGAATATCCTTGCAAAATCTATAAACATAAAAAAATTAATTGGAATGTAACTCAGAAGAGCAAACACACATGTGTCTTTTGTCTCTGGGAATAAGATTGTTTCCTGGAAGCCACAACATCAACTGGCATCCAGCATCCATATCTTTGACTTCTATCATAAATGAATTCCTGACAAATGAAGTATCGTCATCTACATTTCATAAAACTTCAATAACAACAGCAGCCAATGCAATCAGACATTGGAACAGAATATAAAGGGCAAGTCTGAAAGCAGAATTTAATATTCAGCAAAGATGAGGATCAGTGTGATCTCAAGTCAAGGACAAATGGGTATTTTTGTTTGTTTGTTTGTTTTTTGAGCCAATTAGCCAACTTAAAAAGTAAAAAATAGAGAGAGAGATTTTCCTATTAATTTGATCAAATAGTATTTGTATAAAGATTTTAATTGCATACTAAAAATAATGTGTGGAAGAAAATATAGCTTAATATCTATATGATCTTGGTGTTATGGACATATTTCTGCTGCTTTCTATTCTATTAAAATCTAGGTGACATGAATAGGGAATGGGCCCAGCCAGACACTGGAACAAGTCTGAGTTAGCTTGACTGATAACCGGCAGTAAGCCTTGAGGAAAAGTCAAAGCCTCTTGGGAACATTGTTACTAATTATTGATCCGTAAAACCACAGCAGTCTTTGGGCACTCATGTCAATATTTAGTAGAGTTGATTTAGGTATATCACATTTTGGAATCTTCCCACAATGATAGACAAACACAATACAACAAGCCAGCGAACAGCGCCTTCTGATTCCCAGAGGATGGAGTCGCGCTTCCCAACCAGGATCCCACTGGCAGGAACCCTACAGGGAAAGGAGACTGAATAACAGAAATGCCTCCAAACTTGCATAACCTTGCAAAATTAAACATGAACAGGGTGACACATAAATGAAAATCTGAACAAAATTGCATTTCATATCACAAAAGTGGTTATAATTCTTGCTACTTATACAGGTGTTATCAGCAGGAAAACAGGCTGCTGCATGAATACAAAAGCTGCTAGAGGAGAAATACAGATATTCAGCAAACATACGGGAATTGCAGAGAAAAAAATGCAATCTCACTAGTAACCAAAGAATGGAAATTAATAATGATTAATAATGAGAATATTTTTACTAAAAATATTTTCAACAAAATACCTGGTGTTTAGGTGAAACTTGACACCTGAATACACTATTCATTATGTGACTCAGCAGACTTGCTGGAGCTCTGTGATATGCATCCAGTAATTCTCCAAGCACTGACCCCTTGGAAGCAGCAATTCTACTTTGAGGTGTCATCCCAGGGGAATGCTTAGACAGACAGGTAACCACATGCTGAATTGTGCCTGATGGCCATGATTTCCAAGTTCACTGCGTTCCATGTGTTAATGGAACCCAATGAGTATCATCTCCCTTTGCTCAGGAAGAACTAGAGGCCACAGCTGATTTAGGAAACATGTCAATATCTGGACTTTTTCTACAGAGTGAAGTTGGATTTCAACCAGAGTCTACCCCAACAATGTGCCTACATAATATACCTGATTTCTATGTTTGTGGATATTTAATTGATGTTTAACTTACAAAAATAATAAGGAAAGGGGTAGGAAGAAGGAAGGAGAAAATCAAGCTGAAGTCAACAGGACATTTCTTAAAGATATGTTATGGAATCCACACAATTCGCTAATGGATACCCGGTAATAATGATGCTACAGATGTGTATTCAATAATCAGAAAGGCTGTTTCTAATATAAGGGAAACAATGAGCAATTTTTTGTACACATATTTTTTGCATATAAATATGTTTGAGAATCTATACCATATAAATTTAAAAAATTTAGTTTATATCATCCTGTACATATTAGTTTTCCAAAGCATACACATTACTTATATAATTTGAAAAGAATAAAGTCTAAAAAGTGAATAAAACGTTCACCCTCAGGACAAAAGTGAGAGCACCAGAGTCCCTAGGAGTATCAGGCTCTTTGAAATCTGTCTCATGCATGAATACAAAAGCTGCTAGAGGAGAACTTGCCTATTTAGAGAGCTCCCATGTCACTGGTGAATTTTAATTGTACTTCACCCAAAATTCGGAGACAAGGTAAGGAGAAAAAAAAAAAAAGGCTCCTCAGCCCTTAACTGATTTTTCTGTCTGGGAATGCTGCTAAATTAAAAAATCTCCCCAGTCATCCTTTGCTTAAAAGAAAATCACGCTGAAACATAGGAAAGGTATTTGCAATTAAGCGGGAAAATATTTACATCAAATAGTTTAGCAAGGATTTACTGACAGGTTCTGATTATTTCTAATGTCACAGCGAGTGAAGATAACAGCTATAAAATCCCAACCTCGCTGACCTTCCGCACATCTCTCCAAAGCGTCTTTTCCTGTGCACTGTGGGCTTTTAACAGCCATACTGAGGAGGGGAACCGCAGCTCACTAGTGCCCTTGTGCATGTTTGCTCCCTGGGAAAGGATTCCAGAGCAGGACCAATGGAGGTGGTGATTTACTACCCATTAAAAGGTTCTAATAAGCAGAAAGAAAAAAGCCTGCTCAGGGCCTGTCCTGGCCCTCAGTCTGGATGTCAGCATAGTGTAGGTCCTGGGAGCTAATGAACCTTTTCACATCACCAGTCATAAAAAGGGCCAACGGCTCTCCATGCAGCCATGGACTCTGCAATGAACCTGCCTAACAGGCTTCGTGAGCAGCTATGAAAAAATCAATTGCCTCCTTGAGGTCAGTCTCACAGAGCTTTGCAGCAGAATAATCTAGCAGAGGTCAATCCATTGCTATTTCATGAAAATTAAAACGTGGCTTTAGAACAGTATGTTCTGCTCAATTTTAAAAGAGAACAAAACACATTTCCCAACTCAATCAGTCACAATTTACTCTGCTTTCTCTTCAGATCTTATAAATCTTTTGCCTTTTACAATTTTCTATATCACAAATCAAAAACAACCAGGAAAAAGACACCAGAAATAATGAAGAAGTTAATGATTTTCCCCATCTGTATAGAAACAATAACTTACATTTGCGTGATACTTTGAAGTTAGCTCATCATTTTTTTTAACATCCTTGTGAAGTAGGCATCATTATTCTTGTTTTACACATGAAGCCTTGAATCAGTCAGCAAGGGCAGAACCTAGATTTAAATTCAGATCTGTTATTTCCAACTGCAGAGAGTAGTTTGTGTCTTTTCTCCCAGTTTTTCCTTTCTCTTGTTTCAAGCAGATGGTCCAACAATATGCTCCGTGGTCTCAGCGAATGTTTATGGCAGACAGGAAAGATGAGGTTCCTGGAATGAAAGACTCCCCTCCCCTCGATTCATCTCTTCCTTCCTCCTTCCTGCCCTCCTTCCTTCCTCCCTTCCTTCCTTCATCTTCCCTCTCTCTCTCTCTCTCTCTCTCTCTCTCTCTCTCTCTCTCCCTCCCTCTCCATCTCTATCCTCTCTGTCTTAAAATCCAGGTGCCTTAAAGAGATGATTCTGTGTCCCAGAGAGAGGAAGAGATTAGGAAAGACACTGAAACAGAAAAAGGAGAAAAGTGAGAGAGTGGGCAAGTCACTGGATCAGAGAACGCAGCCCTTCCTGGTGATGATGCTTCGGGTTAAGGAGGAATAAAGAGAAGGGTGAGCAAATGGTGTCAGAGAACAGAGGAAAAGCAGGACACCACCAAAAGACAATGACGAGCAGCAACTTGCAATCAACAATGCAGTAGGATCAAGGGTCCCCAGAGTCCACATCTTGATCCTCACCTGGAAAAGGGGACTTATGGATCTGACTAAATCATGCATCTTGAGATGCAGGATTATCCTGAATTGTCTGGGTGGACCCTAAATGTGATCACTCATGTCCTTACAACAGAGAGGCCAGGAGATCTGAGTGTGGAAGAGAAAGGGTGATTTTTCCAAGAGGACAAAGTTGTGAGAGGAGGACCACAGGCCATGGTGTTCAGGTCTCCAGAAGCTGGCAGCCCCGAGGCCCTTCAGCTCTGCAGCACCTAGACTGCAAACTCTGACCTCAAACCATAAATACATAATTATTCATTAGAGCGACCACAAAAAAATGAGAGTTTCCCCAGCTAAAGAAAGTTGAAAAGCTCAGATTACAAAATGGCATAGATTGCTGTATGGGACACAGAGATTTCAAAAACCCACACTGGATAGCTTAGAATAAAATTTAAGAACAAAGACAAAAATAGAATTCTAAGGCTTTCAATACAGACTTGATTTCCTAAAAAGGATGAGCTATGAGACTTCGAAATACAAAATGGTGGTTGAAAGAAGATAGTTGATTCTTTCAAAGAAGGGAAGGAAACATATTTGGTGAAGAAAACTAGTTTTACATCAAGTTAAATATGATTTAAATACACTAATTTGATAAAATAAAATGCCCTGGGTTAAAAACACTCGTGTAGGAAATATTTCCTGAAGGAATGGAATGTGCTATGGGATATGTGGGAAATGAACATGAATAAGTGACAAAATGAAAATTGTTGGCTTGCCACCCAATAATGGTGGGGATACTGGTGTTACCACTCGATTTAGATAGTAGCAATATGGCCGTGATGGTGAAAGAGATGAAGGATTGACACAGCTCACAGAATGTGAACGTTTCAACATTTATACTGGAAACATGTTCCTTACAACCACTGCCTACAAATACTTGTCAAAGTTGATAGTTTATATAAGGATTTATTTTAGAATTCTTAGTTTCCTTGTAGAGTTGTCCCTGAGGAATTCTTCATTCTGAAGTCTATTTTACTTGAAATTAATATAGCTATTCTGACTTTGGTTTGGGTTTTGCTTCATTTGTGCTTTGGTGCTTTGTTTTGTTTTGCTGAATATTCTCCATTGTGTAGATTAGTATCTGTAAATAATTTCAGATAATTCTTGTCTACTCTTTTTCAGATATTTATTTAATGTTATTCTGATATCTGAGATTCCAATCATAAAGATGTTAGACCTTTGGAAATTTTCCCAAACTCTAGGATTCTCTGTTTTATTTTTTTAACTGTTTTAAGTTAATATCCTCTATAGGCTTATCTTTGTGATCATTGTTTTTGTTTCACATTTTTTTGTATCGGCTTTGAGCCTAATAAAATAATTCTTCATCTCTAGTACTGTGTTTTATGTTTCTAGCACTTCCATGTGATCATTTCTTACAGTTTCCATCTTCAGGCAGAATTGCCCATTTGATCTTGCATATTGTCTACCATTTCATTGGAGTCCTTCACATGTTGTCTTAGTCATGTTGGCTGTCTGTAATAAAACATTATAGACTGGATGGATTAAACAAAGATTTCTTTCTCATAGCTCTTGAGGCTAAGAAATCCATGATCAAGGTGCTGACAGATTTGATTTCTGGTAGGGAACATATTCCTAGCTTGTAGATGGCGTTCTTCTCATTGTTCCTTTGTATGGGGGGAGAGAGAGGTGGTGGGGAACTGAGAGGATAAAGCACTCAGGTCCCTTCCTTGTCTTACAAGGACACTAATCTAAACATGGAGGCCCACACTCATGACTTAATCTAACCCTAACCACATCTCAAAGCCCCACCTCCAACACCATTACATTGGGACTTGGGGCTTCAATGTATGAATTTGGGGGGAGCATGCATCCAGTTCATAAAACATATTAATAACAGTTACTTTGATACCACATATCATGCTTCCATGTAGAAATGATGTTTTATATAGAGAGATATATAGAATATATTTGAGATAAGTTCTGATGATTTTTAGATTGTATTTTTTCATTGCCTCTTTTTACGCATCATAACATTTTGTTCAAGCTGAGCATAGGTGTGTCAACTACTGGGCATGTTTTCTAATGCTTAGACGTGAGCACAGCTTTCTTTATGCTAAGCGTTTAGTATGGGGTTTGTGCAAATCTAGTCAAGAGTTGTGTTGGGTCTCTCTGCTTGGCACCAGACCTTCCGTCTGCTCTGCTACCCAGAGAGACTCTGCCTCTGTCCCAGCTGTATCCCAGTGTAATTCATTCTCCATCTTTGTTAGCATGCTAGTACAGTGGGTGGAAGAGGACATTTTCTGATTCTCTGATTACGTCTAGTCTTAGACAGACACTGATCCTGGATTCAGGGTGTGGTCCTTAAAGTATCACAGCCCCCAGCTTTAACCCAGCACGTCCCAAGGTTTCAATTCTACAAATATTTCAAAAATTTCACACAGGTGCTTTAAAACAAATTGGATATAGTAATCTAGAGCTCATATATATTGATATATTAATATTATAATACTATTTGTTATGATTATGTCATACATTATACACTTATGGTATATATTATGTACATTGTTTAAATCTTTAGATGTTCCCCTTCTTGGAAAATGGACTAATGTTGGATCTACCAAGTACTTCTTTGCATCGCCTGGTAGAGCTTTTATTTTCTTGTTTTCTTTCCGCTCTCCTCTGTGAACTTCTGCCAGTGCCCTCAGTCTGTGGTTTCACTGCCTTTCTTCCTGCAGAGAAAGCCTTTTGTTCCTTGGCTGAGCAGAGGAAGAGGGTCTGAGCAGAATTCCCGTGATGGCATCTACTGCCCCTCCCCAGTAGAGCACCCAGGTGAGGCGCTCTCAGGATTTTCCTTCTTGCTCTCTGGGAGCCTTTGTGAGGTCTCCAAGGAAAAGCCTGCATGGGAGCAAGTCCCGTTCCTGACATCTGTGATCCACAGGGTTTTCATGGTCTCAGTCTAGTGCACACTCAGCTTTGAACACTCCTCAAGAACTTGTGTCAGCATCTCTTACCAGCTTTCTTCAGAGATGTCTGGTTAATCGGTTATACTCTGGGTTACATAACAAACCAAAGCTACCATACAGTGTCAACAAAAGCAAAATCGTGATGTTTGGTAACACGCTGATAACAACTGCTTATTTGTTAATGGTTTTCCTTAATATCTAAAACTAGTAGAAAACTTCTGGCCTTATTCTGACCAAAAAAAGGAAGTTGTTCCTTTTTTTTTTTTTCACACATGAGCTATTCTTTCAAGAAGCTTGCACACCATTTATTAGGATAATGCCTCAGTACACCAAATAGTGCCCTACAGTCCAAAACAAATGAACTTGTCTCCAAAAGAGGGGTCTGGAGGTTCTTGTCACTCAGGAAGAACAGGCTTGCAGTTTTCTGCTCTGAATAATTTCTGCATGTCAATTAGCAAATGTTCAATTTTGCACTGATGTATACTACTAAATTACTTTAAGTTTGGTAAGAGGTAGTCCACACTAAAAAATAGGAGAATGAGCAAAGACATTTCATAAAATGACACAATTACTCAATCTACAAAATTCCTTAAGTGAAAATATCTGCTTATAAAAAGTGGTGTTCAGTATATCAAGGACAGTATTCCTTTGACATCCATTTTCCCCCTGGAAAAGGACTGATTTCTATTTGAGAAACCAGCTAATAAGGTTGATATCAACCAGGAAATAAATTGACAACATCTCAAGTAACTGTGTTAGTTACAAACTATTTGCTCCTATATGTGATCCACCAAGCTTATTATCTTGTAATGTAAGTTTAATGAAAAATTTAATAAATTGGAATTTAAGCAAGTAAGGTCTCTACTGTTGGATCTGTCACTGAATTGCTGTGACAAGGGGCTGTACTTACTCTTGACTGCAGAAATGATTCTGCATAGGTGCACATAACTGATGGGACCCACACCCCATGCTAGATATTGTCTTGAGCACAGGGGGATGGGTGAGCCTGAGAAGGGCACGGCTTCTGCCAGTAACTTACTAGAAATGACCAGTCCAGCAATCACATAAGGCAATGTATGTGTTCAGAAGAGGTTAACCACATGGGAAGGCAGGAAACAGTGAAATAGATGAATGCTCAAGAAGAGCAATATCAGCTGAGAAAGAATGAAGGAGCCATGCACTTCCAGCAGTGTCAGATGTCCAGGAAACAGTGGGGACCCACGGAGACTTTCCATGTGGCCCACCCAGTCTTCCCTGTTACTGACATCTTACATTAATGTGGCACGTTGGTTGGTCAGCCTTCTATCACAGTGACCAAAGTACCTGAGAACAACAACAGACAGGAGGAAATGTTTGTTCTGGGTTCACTGTTTCAGAGTTTGCAGACCATGCTCAGCCAACTCTGGGCCTGAAGTGAGGCAGAACATGGTGGCAGAAGGTGATGGTGGAGGAAAGCGGCCCAACTCAGGGCAGTCAGGAAGCAGAGTGAGAGGGGAAGAGAGAAACCAGGGACAGAAACCCCAGTGACCAACTTCCCCCAGCCAGGCCCTACCTGCCTACAGTTACCACCATCAAATGGATTAATCCACTAGTGAGGTGTCTTCTCTCATAATCTCATCTTTTCACCTCCAAACATCCCTGCAATGCCTAACACATGAGCTCTAGGGGTGCATTAAGATCCAAGCAAGAACGCATTTTCTTATGAACCAAAGTCTATACATTATTCAGATGTCCCGAGCTCTCCTCATGTCCTTCCCATTGCAGGGTCCATTAGGATATGTGGCATTTAGCCATCATGTCCTCTTGAGTGCCTCTTGACTGTGGCAGTTTGTCAGACCTTCCTTGTTTTTGCTGTACAGGTTAAGAACTTTCTAGAATATGCCTTAGTTGGGATTGACTGAGTTATTCTCATCATTACCCTGGGATTTGGGGTTTGGAGGAGGAAGACTACTGAGACCAAGTACAGTTCTCATCCCACCGGAGAAGGGCACACACCATCCAGGTGACAGTCACTGTTGATGCTGACCCCAGTCACCTCCTTGGTAAATTACTTATCTCCACCTTCTCACACTGAATGCTTTGGAAGAAATCACTGTGAAACTTAGACTTAAAGAGAGGGTGTTATGATCTGCCTCCTCAAGGATGTATCTCCCAAAATGGGACTCCAGAGGCAGCTTCAGTATCTGGAGTGAGATGACCCCCAAACTCCCTGTCCTCTATAACCAGTGTGGCTTCCTGCTGCCAATACTGCAAGTACTCCAGGTCCAAGACGAAATACAGGACTTGCTCCTACATACAACATGTATGCATGCAGGATTTGATTACCAAGGAAGACACTTCCTGAGGAGAAGGGATCTGGCATTATACTCCGCCCTGAGGAGTTTAAAATTTGGTCTGCACAAACTGATAAAGACAGGGTCAATTCCAAGTTCTAAAGGCAAGAACACTAAAACTACTCCATTCTCTGAGTATTTCAGAGTTGTTTCAGTGGGCTTTCTGTTATCAGTGATAACAGGTTCTAAAATGAATGAGTAATAGTGCAGTGAGGACAACGTGATCTTAACCTCATCTGGGGCTGCTGGTGCCTCACCAAATGGACTCCTTCCCTCTATTTTTAGAATGTAATCCAGATATCTGATAAATCTAAGGCAAATAAACCCAATTTATAGGCCTTAAAGGCTTACAGTAATTGGGGAGAAAATAATTCCACATAAGCACTGTGAGGCACAAAAGAAGACACATCACATTGCAAACCAGTCGTGAGGGGTGAAGCCCCCACGCACACAGCCGAGCATTTCTGGTGTTCTGAGTTTCCACGAGCGGTCGATTAACTTAAAGTGCACTTAAAGATCCAACATTTTAATCCTGAACTACTATCTAGTTTCCTCTCTTCTAACATTCCATAAATTATACAGCACATTGATTTAATAATAGGGATTTAATAACAGGTAGCAAGAAACTATCAGACCAAAGTTACATATCTAGGTTTTATTTACATTAAAGGAAAACTTGATCACAGAATTTAAAAAAAAATAAATATAAATTGTTCAATATATTACAAATGTATTTTATTCTTTAATTTGTCTTAATAATAATATTGATTAATGATGAATGTATAACTTATAGAGAATATGTTAAGGTCTGTAAACAAGTCAGGATGGCGCCTGGCAAATGTTAGAGTCTGTAAACAAGTCAGGATGGCGCCTGGCATTTTGCCAGAGGGAGTGGTTTGTGAAGTAACGCCAGTGAGCCATTAAGTGTGGAGATTCCTTATTGGTTGACTGCTGTATCGAGTTTATGTTAATTAGATAAGCTGTGTGGGATGTATATATACCGCTCCTGTCCTACAATAAACGGCTCCTACTGCTGCTGTATCAATCCACACAAGTTGTTCGTCACCCCCCGGTTATTTTGCCCAGCCAGCCGGACTGCGGCAGAATAGACACAAAAATTCTGTTAAATTATTTGTTTGATAGCTTATTTACAATACATATAGACAAGTATAGACAAATCTTGAATAAATAATAACTTACATCAAATAAAATAATAAATAATAAATAAACCATTTGTATATATTTTGTCATTTCATTTTTTTATAGCTTTGGGGCAACATTTTTACCTTTTCCATTTGAGATTTTTCTGTGAGGTTTAATGAGGTATAGTTTATGCTTGATGAAATGAACCTTCTTGGTATTATAGCTTGACAAGTGTGGGCAAGTATGCAGTCATGTAAGGACCATCAGAGTTGAGATCTTTCTACACTGTGAACCTGCCTGTACGGGTATTTGTGTACATGCAAGTTTCTATTTCTCCTGGACAAAAACACAGGAGTAAATTTGGTGGATCAATTAAATTGACTAACTATTAATATGGATGGGATCCAAGGTTTCATTTTTCTATTTCCCTACCTATCCTTTGACACTTTTTCCTCCTTACCTTATTCTTTTAGGTTAATTGCATGCTTTATGATTACAATTTCTTGCTAGTGGCTGACATAGGTGTAAATGACCGAGTGTACAGATGATACCTCTGCCACAGTCTGACCCCAGGCTTCTGAGTCACTTCACAGGAGCACAGAACCTTGGCTTGTTTCTATGTTCTCCTCCAAGCTTTGTACTGATCTTCCACGCTCTTTGTTTCTATGTGATCACAAACTTTACAATACAGTGTTCTTAATTTTTCTGAAATGATTTTCTTTTTAAAAGGTAATAAAATCAGATGTTATGTTTATCCTCATTTTACTATTTCTAGAGATCTTCTTTTCAAATTTCCAAATTTCCATGTGCTGCCATGTTCTTCTGCCTGGAGAAATGTCTTCATGTTCCTTGGGGTGCAAGTCACTGACGTGGCTTATCACAGGTTTGGTTTTCATCAAAAGTCTGCATCTCACCTCGTTTGCTGAAGGATTGCTGAGTTGGCAGCTTTTCCCACTGTGGTAGGTTTAAGGTGTGTTCCATTCCCAGTGGACACGCACCGTCCCTGATTAGAGTCTGCTGCCAGCCTTCTGGGCTCCTGGGCAAGAGGACCCTCTGTGCTCTGTGCCCCTGCCTTTGACTTCCTGACCTCTTTCTGTGCTGTGTCTCTCCAGGCAGGATTTTATTTTGTTTTGGGCGAGTGGTTTCTGAGCCTCTTGGATTTGTGGTTTGATTTCTTTCATTTGATTTGCAAAATTTTCACCCATTTTTTTAAGAGAGAGAGAGAGAATTTTTAATATTTATTTTTTAGTTGTTGGTGGACACAACATCTTTATTTTATATTATGTGGTGCTGAAGATCGAACCCGCACCCCACACCTGCCAGGCGAGTATGTTACTGCTTGAGCCACATCCCCAGCCCAATTTTCACTTTTTCCCTCTGTTCTCTTTTCTTTTTCCTCCTTTTGGACTCTGATTTTAATTGTGTTAGACCTTTTGGAGTTGCCCCACTGCCCTTGAATGTTATATTTTTTTTCATATAAGTTTTTCTTTGTAATTTTTGTATTATCTGTTTACTTAATTTCAAGTTAATTAAATTTTTGTACCCATTCTACTGGTTATTGCATGGAATGAGTTCTTCATCTCTGATATTATGGGACCATTTTCCTTGTATTTCTTTTTATTCCTTTCTATAGTTTTCAACTTGCTATTAAAACTCCCCATCTCTTTGTATGCAATGAACTATGTATTTATTTTCATTACATTTTGAACACCATAAGCATACTTATTTTAAATTTCCTGATAGCTCTAATATTTGGGTCTTCTCTCAAACTTGTTCTGTTTGTTGCTTTATGCCTTGGCCCCTGATTTTTCTCATATGTATTTTTATGGTATTTCTCACATTTGTGTGGAATGTGGAGTGCATTCCTTCTCTCCTTCTCTGAGGTTGTTGGAGTGGGGTTGGCTTTAACCTAGTTAATTGAGAAGGACCTGCATTTTGCGGCTTTACTCAACACCTGCAATGCCCCACAGTTTCCAGCTCTCTTCCCAAGGATCACTGTAGCCTCTTGCTGTATTTGAGCCTCGGGTGAAATGGGGGGTTCTCGGTATTCCTGCTCCATTGTCAGCCTCCAGGCGTCCATTGTGATCCTGTGCAAGGGCTATGAGCTGGGTCTCCTCTGTTCTTCTGTCTTTTGCCCCAGTGGAGGCAAAAATGCCTTTCATCTGTGGAGGCTCGGGGAAGTATGGACTTTCCTCCTCTGCCCCAGCATGTGCTGCTTATGTTGGTCCATGATCGTGAGCCCAAGAGATTTTCTTCCTCCCTCCACCTGGGACAGAGGTACTTGGCCTCCACCCTCACTCTTTGGGCAGTGGCTCTGTGTCAGGCCCTGGGAGGTGGCTTCTTCCCCTCTCCCAGCCACAGTAGCACTGGCCTGTTCTGCTCTACCTGAAGCAGTGGAGTCCACATGGGGCCTGTAGGTCAGGGGACTGGCTGCCCCACCTAAGGCTTTCACTCATGTAGAAAGGATCCGAGGAAGGGGCAAGCTTCTCAGCCATCCAGCAGTGGCTGGCAGCCCAGCGTCCTGCACCACCCACGGGGACTCCCAGCTTTATCCTGAGCACCTCGTGGAGATCTCAAGAATGAATGCAGATGCCTTGTGTCCAGGGCTCCTGGGTCTTCTGAAGAGCCACAGCTAGCATTTAGGAACTTCTTACAGCTTGATCTGCTTTCTCCTCATGCACTTCCATGACAGCCACCTCCTATGCCAAAGGAAAGCTTTGCTGGAGGTGAAACTCGAGTCTTTTTCTTTCCTTGGAAAGATTGTCAGACTTCAGATTTCAACTCTCCAGTGGCTCTTGATGGACTCAAGAAACTTAATGGTGCCTCTCACTATTGGGATGGGAGTGTCACTGTCCTGAGGAGCTCTGTGAACAGGCTGGAAGCCCAGTGCTTATCTGCTTCCTCCTGATTATAGCCACCGTCACCTTGAAGCACCAAGGCCAGGTTCCCACATGAACAGTCATCTCAAGGTTTCCCTAATTTTAGGGGCTCTTAAACCACAGACTTCTAGGGAAATGATTGTTTGGAGACATAAAAGAAGAGCTGCAAGTAGCAATTATTTTGCAGTAACTAAGTAGAACAGTAGTGGTCTGATACATGAAGTGATATTTACTAATGAAACATCTAAACCACAGAGACACCACTGCTGGTATGACTCCTTGGCTATGAGAAAGGCCCACCAAGTCACAACCTGTTTAGAAAGCTTCGTTTAATATGCAAAAATGTGAAGTAAGTTCATTTTCTTCTCACCTTCCTCACTAAACATTCCCCTGTTTCCTAATTTCTTATCCCTGAAGAAAACCTATCGTGTCCCCAGCCCCCAGGTCCCTCCCCATTTTCAGGAATTTCCCTCCTGTGTGCTAAGTCTCCAGCCCCGAAATCCCATTGGTTAAGGTTCTTTGCTGTCCTCTGTCCTAAATGCAGCTTGATGGTGGGGTCACCAGCTCTTTGTGAAGAAGCCCTTCCTTCCTCCTACCCTGCCACCTCTTCAATAGTTTTCTTCCTGGCCCCTCAAGGTCATGGTAAAAGACAGAGGAGGTTAAAGCAAGATAATTCTGCATCTCCAAAGAATAAAAAGGCATTCTGATTTCTGCAGGTGCTGCACCCTATGGAGGTAACGTGATTCAGGACTTGATGGACACTGAGGTCACCTCCATCTTCTTGGACAGGGCCTCTTTCCAGCTGCACTCTTCCTCCAGGCTTCTGGATTCCCCTCTCACACCCTTCCAGCAAGTGTCCACGAGCAGGACTCATCTGTGGCATCACATGTGCCCCTTTGGGGGAGTGGAGCTGGCTTACAGTGTTACCCTCCTAACAACTGGCCAGGCACTGCTGCCCACACATGATCTTTCCAAGGAGGAATTAAATGCGACACTGAAGAAGAGAAGACCACCCGCTCCTTCCCTGCAGGGAACTCTGGGGAAGAAACAGTGCACTGAAAATGTCCAGGATCCATGCACCAGTGGGAGCCCACCCACGGGCTGTGGGGGACAGTGGGCCAGTCCTGGTAGCTTCCTGGTCACAGCCTCTTGGCAGGCCTTGAGCGGATGGTGGTCATCTTCACTCAGGCCCAGGGAGCCCAGTAGGTCCAACACAGCCTTTCCATTTTGGAGCTTCATACAAACCAGACAGAAAGGGTCCTATTTTAATGCTCAGAGTCTCATTACATTATGATATTTCCATTCAGATGCCTATAAAATAAACGCTAGCAGAAATATCCATGAAGAAGAAAATGCAAGCCATTTTTGCAAAGGCATCATGCAGATAATATCTTCAAAGCAGCAGCTTCAGAACGTGAAGCACACACACTGTTTTCTCTGCCAGCAAAGTGTGTTCTGCAGACAGTCAATGAGGTAATAATTGCCTTACACAGAGAAGCTATTTGTTTTTCCCAGTTAAAGACAGAGTGGCAAAAATGTGAGTCTAGTGAGGCGGACTGAGTCCTGCATATTAAAAGAAACTCCACCCAGGAACAGATTTTTACAGTGTGGCTGTAACTAGATGCCCCTCGCGCTGGCTTCATTTTCCTATTTACAAAATGACGGCAACTGAACGGGCCTGTGTCCAAGGACCTCCTCTGGAAGCAGCAGGACCATGGCCGCCCCTCTCTTCACTTCCTCTCCCACCGACCTGCCTCCTGCCAGCCTGAGCTGCCACACCCTGCCCCTGCCCTGCTTCCCCCCTGTGCCCGCCTCCCCTACCTCTGCAGACACAGGGGCCTCCCCTGCCTTCCTCCCCTGGTCCTGGCCGCCTTCCTCCCCACGTGCTCCTCAGCATGAGACACACTCACAGGTGTGCACACAGCACATGTGCACACATTCACACCAGGGGTGCACACTCTCACACACACCTCACATGCAGTCACCCCTGGGCACACACATGTAAAAAAGTGTACAGCACATCTTTGCATTTGTACACATGCACATGCATGCAGACACACGTGTACACAAATTTGCTTCTGTCCAAACTTCTCCTACTTCACTCCCTTGTGCAGATCTCTCAGTTAGTGACGCTGCTCTTCAGCCCCATTTACTAAATAAAACAAATCACTTCATTTATGGAATCTCTACCACCATGGCTCGTCCCTCCACGCCTCCTCTGCAGACCTCTGCCCTGCTGCCCGGCCACATTCCTGCACACGGAGAGTGAGCTTCCCTGTGGCAACTTCTTCTGCCAACATCTCCACTGAATCTGCCTCAGGCGTCTTCCACAAAATAGAGAAGTGATCCCAGAATTCCTCCTCATTCTGCAGGAATATCTGAAATAGTTCCCTCCTGTCTACAGACTCAGGTACAATTCTAAAACCGGTGCACTGGCCCTTTGCAAAAAGCCTGCATAGCCATAGTAGACTGAAAAGTTTATGCATGATGGATGGATGGACACATAGACAGATAGACAATAGAGCCGTTGTCATTGACTGATTGATCAATTGATTAATTTCTTGGTTGCAACGGCACCAAAAATAGGAAGCCCTTTCCAAAATAAACAAATTCTTTTCTGGTCACCACAAACTGCCTCATGATCCCACTTAAATTCCACTTTTTATTTATTTTTCTCTTACACAAAAGTCCTCAATCAATAGCTCACATTTTAACTCTAAAGTGATCTGCCTTAGGTTCATGTCATAGCATTAATTATCATATTGTCTATTTCACTAGGGCCTCATCCCAGTCTTTCATTGCTGGGGTTTCATTTCTTAGCACTGACTGACTGGCAGATTGTGGACAATAAACACTGATAATTTCAAGTGTCCATTTTATAGTGGTTTGAATTAGGTGTCAGGGGAACACGAAAGACATGAAAAGCGCTATAGGGCCTGCTTTCTCGCGGCTTCCCAGCTAGGTCGAGCAGTGCAAATGTTACCAAGTGCTGTTAAGACAGAAGGGCACCTGCAAAGGAGTATCAGGTGAGCCGGGCGCTGCTCTGAAACGCCTAATGCCACAGAGCTCCACGCGGCCCTTTCTCAATGACCCACCCGGCTCCATTCCATTTCCTGGAGCCGGGGAGTGGATACAAAAGGAAGGAAGCACTCACAGAGAGCTTTCCAGAACAGCAACTGCCCCCACACCGCAGAGGGCATGGCCTCCCAGGGCTTTCAGAAAGCACTGCAGGTCAGCTCGCCACGCTCTGCTGCCTCCAGAGAAGGCCCCCAGCATGAGACACACTCACAGGTGTGCACACAGCACATGTGCACACTCTCACACACACACCTCACATGCAGTCACCCCTGGACACACACACGTAAAAAAGTGTACAGACACATCTTTGCATTTGTACACATGCACATGCATGCAGACACACGTGTACACAAATATGCCTCACATTTACACAAAGGCACACGCCATTTCACATTCATACATACTCACATATTAAACACAAGTACAAACCTGTGCACATCACACATGTGCCCACGCACACATAGACATACATAGGCGCACACACACACCCGCACACACACACACACACCTGCCTTGCGGAGGAAGTGAGCTCCCACCTCTGCACAGGGGGCCTCACCTCAGCTGCCTCCTCAGTGTGTGGAAGACCAGCCTCAGTCCAGACAGCAAAACCAAAGATGTGCGTGGTGAGTTTTCCTTCTTCGTTTTTGGACATTCTCAACTCAAAAAAAGATGAAATACTTCTGTTCCCACGCAGACTGTTATTTTCAGGAGAAACTCTGTTTTCCCTGGAGACCGTGACTCATCTTCTTCGGGTGGGAGTGTCTGGTTAGCCAGACTCTTCCAGGAGGCAGCTGGGCAATGCTAATTTGTCTTTCTCCCTGGAATCATCAGCAGGAAAATGTCCCCACTCATTAGTGATCTAAACAAGCCATGCGGCACGCACTGGAGGGTCTGCTGCAGCGTCCAGCATTTTCCAGCCACCTGACCGTGAGCCAGGTGTCCACTCCCTGCCACTGAGCGTCCTGTGGCTACTCAGGGCCTCCGTGTTGGCAGGGCTTCCAGAGAATCTGTGAGAGGCGACACTCCCTGCCCAGGTCCCCCACCTCTGAGCATGAGGACAGGGCACCCTGTGGGCTGTTGCTGGTCACTCCAGGGAAACTGGGGAAAGGTGCACGTCCTCCAACCCCAGCATGGCTGACACTCAAGTGGTGAGTGTGCACAGGGTGGGACCACCCTGCCCTGGGGATCTTGGCAACATCCTGGGCCTCCCCCGCTGGCCCCAAAGCAGCCCTCTCCAACTGTGAAAGCCCAAATCTCTCTGCATATCCCCTTTTTGAAACAGAATCTATTCATTTTTTTCCCTCTGTGTGTAAACAATAGAACTTCAAACCTTTTCAGAAAAAGATGGTGTCCTGACCACAGGCAGGGCGCATGTGGTTCAGGACGACACACCAACAGGAACACCCCTCCTTTCTTCTTAGGTTTGGCACCCCCGTGGGACTTTCTGCAACATCTCCTAATTATTCTAGCTTCACAGCAATTTGGTAAACACCACCTCAGAGCACACGCCTGTTGGCCCTTTGTGTCCAGGGGCTCCGTCTGTGGATCCACTGTGGGGGACACATTTGAGGAAGAGCTTCATCTGTCCTCACGCACAGACGCGGTGCCTTGCCCTGACCCCTCAGCAGAGTAGTGTCAGGTCATGCACCCGTGGTCCCCACTGTGTGTGGCATTGTGGGCCGGGCACTCCAGGAGGTGCACGTGCACACGCAAGCCCCACTGTCCCACACCACGTCGCACAAGCCAGGAGCGCCTGCGGACGCGGGCGTTCTCGGAGTTCTGGCATCCGTGCACTGTGGATAGCAGGGGCTGACTGTGTATGATTAGGTTGCATTAGACACAAATCCATATCCACCCCAAATTCCTGTTCAAAGTATATGAAAAATCTGGTGTCTTAAAACACAGAACAAGTCCTGTTTTAAAAACTGGAGAAGTCTTTTGAATAAAATGTATGTTTCTATTAAATTTTCCCTCATTTTTCAAAGTTATTGGCTATCAAACTACTGCCTCCCAATGTGATTTATCTTTGTTAAGAACATAATAAGTGATTATTTTCCAATTCCCTCAGTAGATCTTTAAAAATTCTACTTTAGTCCATAATTAGGAATCTCTCATTAAGTGTCCAAAGTCAGTTCTCATTAAGTGTCCAGAGAATACATTCACACAGATGAAGCAAATTGTAGGTTGACCATCTATAATCCAAAAGTATTAATCCCAAACACCCCAAAATCTGAAAATTTTTGTGTGCAGGGTTTTTTATGTGAAAAATTCCACAACATGAAACTTTTTCTCATGCACAAAATTATTAAAAATATCATATAAAATTACTTTCAATATATGTATGCTAGGCATATATGAAGCATAAATTAATTTTGTGTTAAATTCAAGTGAGAACACCAAGATATCTCATTATGTATATATGAATATTCCAAAATCCAAAAAGCTGAAATCTGAAACACTTTGGTCCCAAACAATTTGGACAAGACATAATCAACCTGTATAGTATATTCATTAGATTCGAAACATTGAAAACTATGTTTATGAGTTAATGACATGGGAAAATATAAAAGAATATTCATAGTATTATTTAGCTATGTCTTTATCAGCATCTATGTCTATGTCATCTTTATCTATATTTATATTTTAGGTAAATTGTACATGTAATTAAAAGAAAGTGGCCCCATGACTGTAATCCCAGCTACTTGGGAGGCAGAGACAGGAGGTTGGCAAGTTTGAGACCAGCCTGGGCAATTTAGAAAGAACCTGTATCAGAATTTTAAAAAGGGCTGTGGTTATACAGCAGTGGTACAGTGGACCCAGTGGGCTAGCAGCCCTGGGTTCAATCCCTAGTATTTCCCCCCACCAAAAAACAGCAAGAAAGAAAAAAAGAAGATACAGAAGAAATTCTGATTGCCAATCAGTAGGTCTCTCAACACCTCTTCTCATCCTCCATCAAACATCCTGGCCGCAGGCTCACCTCATTCTCTTTGTGGTCCGGAGCAAGTCCAGGCCATACCTGCATGTCCTACCCACTCCTCCTCCACTCTCACCCCTTCCTACCAAAAGCAACCTCAACAGTACAGACCTATCTTTAGGTCACCGGTATTGAAGTGGGAGAAACATAAAAAGCAAATCACAAAGAAAATTTTGGGGCAATATTTACAAATTCTTTCATGATACTGCAAAGTTTACACTAGCTATAATTTTTATGTACTTTTTATGCATAATTATACTTCATATTTCATTTACATAGCACATGATCGCAATAGCAGGCATATGTTATTTGGAAAGACCAAGAGAGTCTTGCTTTGCCATAGGATCTAATACTGTGCGACGTACACAGAGAGTCAATAGAGCCTGTGAGGGATTTCTTTTTAATTAATTTTGATTAAGTATTCAGTGAAACCCATTTATATTTCCCAGTGTACAACTTTTAATGACTCTGTCTAATGCTCATATGGTTTTTCTCTGTTAAATTGTTTCCCTGTAGCATTTTCTTTTCTCAGTATGTTAGAAAAAAAATTTATAAAGAAGAGGGTTTATTGTATTTTAAATTTATGTTCATTGCTGAGTAGGTGCCCAAAGGGCACTTGATAAATGCCTTTTCATAAATCAGAAAATAAATAGGTGGACAAAGATTTCCCAGTAGCCTGTCAGACTAAGGTGACTATCATTGTTTCAGGCTGGAATCTGCGTGATTCTGCGCAAGGTCCTCTTTGTCCTCACATGTCAGGGCTGACGAGTCCACCTTGAGCTTCTCTTGTATCATCTCAGCCATGTCTGAGGACTTTTACTAGGAGCACTTAAAGGTGAGGGTCCAGATTGACCTTTCCAATTATCCTATGAATCTACATTTGTAGACATTAGAAAATAGTCCCCCTCAGACTAGAGTGCCTTTGAGAAAGGAAACAAACAAGGTGGCCCTCACATTCCCAGGATAATCATATCCAGAGGCATGTTTCAGAACATGATGAAGGAACAATGTTAGGTGCAGGAAGGCTGGTCTGCAGGTCATGCCAAACAAAGTTAGCTGCAGGATGACCTGGCTTCTCAAACCCTCTGTCTGGTTTTTTTATCACCAGTTTGCTTCAAGCCCAAATGCCCAAGCCTCCGCTCAAGGCTGAACACTTAACCCCCCTTGTGCCAACAAGGCAGCTTGCAGACCCAGAGACCCCATTAGACTTGGGCTATAAAAACTCCCTTTGCCTGTTCCTTCCCTTTATCATAAAGTTCATTCAGACTCAGATCAGTAAAATAATTTCTAATCAAGCTTTTAACCAGCTTCTCCTCAGGAATTACCAACTCCTGGCTGCTGATGATACCGCCAGTCAAGACCTATGCCGAATGGACTGACATCATCATGGATCTGTGGTGGCAAGGAACCTTCATTGATCTGGTTCCTGAAGTTATAACAGTCCTCTCTGCCCTCCTGTGGGGGCTCCCTACTTCCCTCCTATTCTCCCAAGCCACCCTATCTCAGCAGGAAGCAGCCAGAATGAGTCAACACCCACTCTCATTTAATAACAAAGAGGGGGGAATGTTGGGAGTCGCCCTGGCTCCAAAGACTAACTTCCTCATCCCCAAGAAGAGCCCTCCAATGGTGAGGCTGCATCTGTCCTCACACACACAGACATGGTGCCTTGCCCTGTCCCCTCAGCAGAGCAGTGTCAGGACATGCACTGGCTCACATGATCCTTACCCACCAATCAGACTAGCCCTGCTGGCTCACATGATCCTTACCCACCAATCAGATTAGCCCTGCTGGTTCACATGATCCTTACCCAGCAATCAGACTAGCCCTGCTGGCTCACATGATCCTTACCCACCAATCAGACTAGCCCTACTGGCTCACATGATCCTTACCCACCAATCAGAAAGCACCTCATGCCAACTGTCAAACCGGTCAGCCATTAAAAATAACTGTCAAACCACCCCTGGCTCTATAAATATGCAGAGCTGTTCCTCAATAAACGGGCATTTTCTCTGATGACCAAGCCTTGTTCGTTCTTTCAAATAAGAATCCCAGACACCAAATGGCAGCATCCTTGGGGAGAGAGGACAGATACTGGACTTTGAGGAGTTAGAAGTTTCCAGAAATCTTAAAGAATTCTAAAGGGGAGGGTGTCCCCAAAGCAAATGTTCCAAAAGGCTGCATAAAGATCTCGTTCTTTCTGCTTAATACTAAGCAGGACAGACATAAATGGGTAGAATCTGGTGCCAGGAGAGCCAGAGCTGACTGTCCTAGGGCACACAGGTGGGTGCTCAGCTTCACACCTACTATGTCAGTAGACTGATGTCCGCCTGATTCAGCAGAGACTCCAAGAGAGACACTCCTCCACACATGTCCACTTCCTCCCTAATTTGGAGGTCATGCTGAGGCTACTCTATCAGAGACTGAGTGAACGAATGAAAAGTTAATATTCTGGGACTCCAAACATTTCTGTGTCATTTCAATTTTAATCATATTAAGAAATTTATCATAAAACCCAGGTTCTAAAATTCAGTTTGTTCATGTTCTTCAGAGAAAGAGAACCAATAACATATACATGAATCTTCAAAGAGATTTATTATAAAGAATTAAACAAGCCACTATGGGGTGCGGTGAGTAGTTAATGCACACAGCCTACAGGGGGCGCTGGTGGGCCACAGACCCAGGACAGCTGGTGCCACATTCCACTGACCACCCCTCTTCATCAGGAAGCTTCATCTTTTTTTTTTCCACTCAGACCTCCAACTGACCAGATGAAGCGCACCCATTTTGTGGAGGGCAATCTGTTAAATGTTGTTCTCATCCAATTAATTCAAATTCAAATTAAAGTTACCCATCACAAATACACATTGGCTAGTGATGCCAATAACCATGTTTTCTTCAATTTCTTTTCAAAATGCTCTAGGTGAATCCAGTTCCTACTTCTAATTCAACTTATTTCCCTCTGTCTATTCATCCCCTTCCTCCATAACCACCCCCTTTTTCCTCCCTCAGCTCCTTATTTTTCTGTTTGGAAAGATAGACTCCTGTTCTTAAATGTGTGAAGTTATCTACTACATTGCAAACTAATTGTACTATAACTTCTTCAAAATGAGATGCATTAGCAAAAAACTAGAATTCCTATATTTAGGAGCACACTGTATTCACTTTAGCATGTTTATTGGGGTCTGTATGTGCTGCAAATCAAGCAACAAACATTTACAAGCTAGTATCCACAAAAGTGTCTGAACTTGGAATGTGGGTAAGGATGTGAGCCTCCATCTACATTAATCAGAGGAGTTCAGCTGTGTATCATTTTATACAGGTTAAGTGCCCTTTTTCAAAATATTGAGGACTCGGAGTATTTCAGAATTTGAATTTTTCAGAGTTTGGAATATTTGCGTATGTTTAACGGGTGGAGAATCCTTAATCTGAAAATCCAAAATCTCAAACTATTTGAGTATCATGTTAGCACTCAAAAAGTTTAAGATATTGGAGGATTTGGATTTTAAGCTTTGGGTTAGGGATGTTCAACCTGTATTATAAATATTTTTTATTTTGAGATTATTTATACAAGTGGACATTCAGCACTATTTTCTCTTATTTTGTTTTCAATTGGATAAATTCATAGTAATTATTACAGTTTAGAGTTGCATGATATTTCCCTTGGATGATCAGGAACTAGTCCTAAAATAAAACTATCAGAAAAAACTTGACTAAAGTTTTGACTAAAATTTCAGTTAAATTAAAATAGTTGCTCAAGTAACTGTAAAATAAAGCTTAATTATAAGATGTTTAATGAAAAGATAGTCCTAACTTTTCCTATCAAACTAAATATAAACCAAATTTATTGTGGAAAAGTTAAGGGAGGTTGCAATTTTTTTATTACCAAAAGAAAAACACAACAAAAATAAGATATTTTTTCCCAGACAGAAAACTTCGTGGAGAACCATTTGGTTGAAATCTTGAAATTTTTATTGAAGACAAGAACAAGTAGACCTCATTATATTGTTTAAAATATATTTTTTGTCTTTTGCAAAATCATTATAGATAATTGCTGGGTTGCTGGCCAAACTGGAGAACACTCAGTTAAACTTGAATTTCAGTTAAATAACAAATAATTCTGCAGTGTAAGTATTAGTGGATTTAGTGTAGGTCTCACACTGCGCAGGGCATACTCTCACTAAACAGTTACTGTTTATCTGAAATTGAAATCTAAGTAGGCATCCTCTGTTTTTATTTTAAGCATAGCTGTGCTAACAATGGCACCACCGAACAATTCTCCAGAGTTATGACCCTGGTCTCTTCACTGATTTGCACAAAACTGCAGGCCCAATCAGATTTCAGCTGTGCTTTTGATGATTTTGGTGTTTTCAGATGGTTAATTTCTACATATTTCTCCTCTTTCCTGCCAAGTCCAGCAACACAATTGCATATGGTGCCTGTGTGGCAGCAGGAGCAAGAACGGGTAGACTGTGGGGGATAAAGATGGTGTCAGGGAAAAACACAGCACCCTCTCCTACCTGAATTAACAAACGTTGTCCTAAAACTGGACTCTAAATTGCGTTCTCCTGCTGCTTGGGCCTGAGCATGCTCCTCCTGAACTCCATATGCTGAACCAGTCATCCTGTTAGGAGGTGGGGCCTTTGGGAGCCAATGATGACCTAAGCTTGAGTCCTCACAAATGGGTTGGTGCCTTACAGAGACCCACAGAGGGCCTTACTCCTCCCACCATGGGAGGACATACTGGAATCTCAAGTCGCAGAATACCATGGTCAAGGAACCAGGAAGGAAGCCCTCATCAGACAAAGAATCTGCCAGCACCTTAACCTTGGACCCCCAGAATGTAAGAAATAAATTTCCATTGTTTACAAGACACCCAGTCTTTTGTTACAGGATCCTGGCCGACCAAGAAATTGGCATAGAAAGCAAAAGAATGAGAGGATTAAGAAACAGCTGAGATAAACTCATCCACCAAAGGGAGATGCTGCCGATAGAAAGGGATGGAAGAATCCAACACACAATAAAATCTTCCTGAATACGGGCTCTCTAGATGAGCCGCGCAGTGCCCCATGGCATGATAACCACGGCAGAGAGAAAATTGCCAAAATTGTGTCCCACCCGATGCATGGGTCACGGTGTTCCTTGCTTTCAGTAACGATTTTCTATGCGATTAATACTGAACCTTCCAGAGACGCTGTGAATTTCGAGGTCCTGTGGACTTTCAGCACTGAATCAGAGGCAGCGCATAAAACATTGTAACAGTGAGTTGGAGGAGAATGGAAATAAATTTGTACAGCAAAAAAAAAAAAAAGAGAGAGAGAGATGTAAGAATGAGAATGTAAGAAGGGTGTTTGTGCAAGATTATATATAATGCTATTTGGATTTTTCCCCATTTTTATGTTTAATTATAGTTTTTATTACCCTCATAAGGAATCCAACTGGTAAAATAACTTAGCTGAAAAGAATTACACTTCTCTAAAAACTTTCAACCAATCCAACCTAATATGGAGTTTTTAACATGATCTTAGAGGAGGAACGCGGCTGTTGAATTTCACTTTGCCCTCTGTGCTCCTCTGTGGCATAATTGTGCTTAGACCGAATAGGAAACTGTAGAAATGAACAGGAAGACAAGATGAAATCAGAAAAGAACCACTTTTCTCTGCAACTGCCCGAGGCTCCTCACTTACATCTGTAAATTATGCATCAGCTGCTAATGAAAATGTAGGGTCCTGGGAAAGGAAAATCAGAATTCAAGAGTGTGGAGAGCTGTCAGCAGCATGGCCCCAGAGTCCTATAATATTAACCTCTGTGCACATTTAAATTGCACCTAGAGCAGTGAGATTACTGAATAAATGTCCCTCCACATCAGCATCAGAGATGGGCTGAGGGTTGCCCTGCATCCAGAACACTTCTCAATCAGGTTGGTACACGAGGAACAGAACAAGGTGGTCCTGCAAACATATTAAATGTCACCTGATATTCACAGTGTGCTAGCTTTAGAAATATAGATTGAAATCAAACCAAAAGAAGTTTGATAAAACAGGTCATGAGAAAATAAAAAGAAACAGGAAGGATGTATTCATGCACATTCTATCTTTGCTATATTGTACTGCTCAAATAATCCATACTTATTTAAAAGAGTAAATTAAAATTACTCTACTAAGAGGCCTTTTATGGAATGTTTTGATTTGTAGAATTTTATAGACATTGTCTTGGAGAAAAGCGAGAGAAGAAATCATTGACTAAAAGTAATTGACAACTCACTGTAAAAGAGAGTCCCCACAGCCCATTTTAGACAAAACAAATTTCACGGAAACCTGTCCCATGCTTAGTGCTCTTAAATTACACTTCAAACTTTATGAACTTCTGATAAAGTCATATTCAGATATTCAAGTTTAAAATTATGCATGCATCTTATCTGTGTCAGTAACTGTGGCTTTAAAACTAAAGTCAATTTTGCTAAGTCAGAATAAATCAGAAATATCACTGGAATATCACATACACTTCTATTTCTCTTTCTCTCTCTCTCCTCCTCACTGTGCCCACCATCACTGTCTCTGTTTCTCTCACACCTATGCACATGTGTGTGTGTGTGTGATGTATGCATACATATCATACTGTATATATTCAGATATCACATAAGTATAACAGTTAAATACAAGTTTAAATGCTCAATTTTAATGTTAAAACAATAGAACAGTAATATAAATTTAGATCTATCTAAACTTGGTACTGTCTTTTTTTACTTCAAAATGTGAAAATTGCAGATTTCAGAACTGCAGAGCATGGTCCCTGATCATTTGGGAGAGTTCAGGTGAGTACATGGGTCGAGGGCCTCTCTGGAGTGCAGTGCGTGCATGATACAGATGCACAGAAGTGGTTTCAACAGTGATGTCCAGGAGGCGGAGAGGCAGGCTGTAAATGAATCATTCCTCTCATGCAGCCCTGGACCGGGTGACTGCATAGTGAGCCCAAGTATTTTTTTTGAAAGGTTGAAAATCACTGGTGGAAACTAAATACTAGTCTTCCAGCTTAAAATAATGGATGGAATACATTTACATCCCCTTTGTTTCCAAACTTTTGCAAATACTATAGTGCAAAATAAACAAAAGAAGCTTTAACTCAAAGCATAAAAACTTGAGCGGAAACAACAGGATTAGAACAGTTTGATCATTTTTAAAGTGATCAGTGACACTGTTCTTGTCTGGCCAGACTCTAGACAGGCCCCGAACTTTCTTGGCCCACCTGTGCCCTTCCTTGGGAAGTCTTGTTTTAGCAAAGAACCCTTCCAAGTCGGATTGTCAAGAACCCCTGACCTTCCATATCTGATAGGCCTGGTCACCTGACAGGGCTTCTCATCCTCCTCGTCCCCCAGGAGATTGCTGACCACCTGGTCTGTGGTTAGATACACATCATGGACTTGTAATGAACAGTAAAATAATTATCTAGGACTGAGGGGCCGATAAATAGTGACTCTGAATTAGTAGCACTATGGGGCAACTTGAAGCAGATACATAAAGGTTTTTAAGGAAAACTCAAACCATCTAACCCTTCACATGGTAACCTCAAAACCCAAATAACAATGCACACATTTTGTTAATAATGGTGTACAGTAACACCATACTTACCACGTGTCATGCCTCATTTGAAGCAGTGAATTAAATGTTCATCTTCTTCTAAGTAGTGTGTTTATATCTATGAAGTCTATCTATATGTAATATTGACTCATGTAATATATACTAGATAATGTATGTATAATGTATAATATTAGCAGAAAAATACACATCTCATAGGATTAAATATTCATAATATATTCATTCCTTGGTGTTCTCAGAGTGTTGATTACTGGATTGCCCCAAATAGCCAAAGCACAGATGCTCAAGCCCTCTATATAAAATACCACCATATTTGTATATAAATATAAACAGCATATATATCTCCCATATACTTTAAATCATCTCTAGATTACTTATAATATCTAATGTCCTGTAAAGGCTAGGTACAAAGTTGATGTACTGTATTGTTCATGGAATAACAATAACAAAAGTCTGTGCACATTCAGCACAGACTTTTTTTTTTAATTTTCACTGAGAGTGGTTGAAGCCCTTAAATGCATAAGGCCAACAATGTATATTAAGCATGTTATATTTAATAAATATGTAGTGTGCAATTATATAATAAACACATTATGTAGGAATATTTTTCTCATTTAAACACAATTTATGAGGTAGATAATCATTTGAATTCTAACTGAGCTTATGTAAGAAATTTGGGTCAGCAAGGGCTTAAGTAACTTGCCCAAGTCACACAACTAGTGAGCCTTGGAGCAGAGACACAATGTCAGCAGTGTGGCTTGAGTTCATGATCTTAAACACAGCAACACTGCCTCCATAAATTCAAGAAAATTATGTAAGTTTTTCTTTGTTCTTTGTTCCAAACTTGCTGGTACCTTAAAGTAACTAGGAATAGGACAACTTCCTTCCTGATCTCACAGGGGAGTTTGACTAAAGCAAACCATACAGTGAAACAGGAGCTGGCTTTCCTTTACAATCACAAAAAAGACAGTAATGCACAGTTGCATTAATTCTGCAAGGAAATGAAACCTCAAAGGTACTGAAAGAAAATAACTGTGAGCTGAATTACCATACCAAATAAAAATATCTTCAAAAGAAAAGATTGTTTTAAGCAAATTTGGGCAAATTCATCACCTACATGGAACACATGCCCGACATGCGGGGCTAAGGACATTCTCTAGGTGTGAGAGAACCGGAGTCTACATCATGGGGAAAGGCAATTTTTTTAAACTATGTTGATTCTTTTAAGAATTTGTGTGGATCCCCCAAATTTTTGAAATTTGACTTAAAAGTATTATAGTCAGAGAATATATCTCCATTTCAGGAGGGTACATGGGACAAGGGCCTCTCTGGTGTGCTCTGTTTCTTTCACACCTATGCACATATGTGCACATGCTTTATAGCTAATGTATGGTCTATCTTACTGAATATTCCATACGCTTTGATTTAAAAATAGAAATGCTGTCATTGGTGTACATAGTGCTTTGAAAATATCAATTAGGTTAAGTTTATTTACAGTACTATCCAATTTTTTCATGTCCATATTTTCTATGCATGTTTTATCATGGTAGATTCATGTGTGATGTCTCAGCTATACATTTTAGTGCAATACATAGCCATGTTGTCCTTTAGTTATGTACATTATCCTTCATGTATTTTTACCATGTTTACATTTGATTTGACCCTTCCATAATAATGAAACAACTAATTTATCAATAGCAATCTTCCTCTTTCCAAAGCATTTGCTACTGGTAGACCACAGCATCTTTGCTTGCTGACATTTAGCATGCTATAATTTTCCATAATTAAGCTTTTAGCCACCCATTTTTTATATTTAAAGTTAAATATAAATGTAAATAAATTAAAGTGTACTTTTTAAATACATGTAGTTAGATATTTCTTTTTCATCCTGTCTCAATCTTCAGCATTTAATTGTGATGCATAGTGATATTGCTTTGTAATTGATTCTTCATTTGCATTGAAGTCTTTCATCTTTGTGTTAAATTTCTCTTGTCCAGCTGTTCTTTGTTCCTTTTTTTTCTCCTTTTCTGTAGTTTTGGGTAATTTAAGTTTTTTTAATATTTTGGTTATATCCTCTGCTATTTCAGTATGATACTGCATTCTGTTTAAACAGTTTGCGCACAGATTTAAAGCATACCTCATTCATAGATCATAAACATACACCAAATATATACTATTTCTTCAGAAGACATTTACAAATTTCATGATAGTATACTTTCAGTAACAAACCTCCCACCCTTTTTCTATTCTGATATGTTGTTATTAGATATTATAAATCGCATATTTCTTTGTAATTTTTATTTATTTAAGCAGACCATAGTTTATAAGGATTTAAAAATATATGTAAAAATAAAAAATGTCCCTTTTTATTTAATTGATTTTATTTTTTAAATACATGACAGTGGAATGCATTACAATTCTTATTACACATATAGAGCACAATTTTTCATATCTTTGTCTATAAAGTGTGTTTACGCCAATTCATGTCTTTATACATGTACTTTGTTTTTGTTTTTGTTTTTTGCATTTTGCATTAAAATTTTTATCACACATATATACCACAATTTTTCATATCTCTGTTTGTATATAAAGTATGTTCACACCAATTTGTGTCTTCATACATGTACTTTGGATAATTATGTCTATCACATTCCACCATCCTTGCTAATCCCCTGTCTCCTCCCTTCCTCCCCCACCCATCTTCCCTATCTATAATTCATCTATTCCTCAAATGCTCCCCCTCCCTACCCCACTATGAGTCAGCCTCCTTATATCAGAGAAAACATTCAGCATTTGCTTTTTGGGGATTGACTAACTCCACTTAGCATTATTTCCTCCAACTCTATCCATTTACCTGCAAATGCCATGATTTTATTCTCTTTTATTGCTGAGTAAAATTCCATTGTGTATATATGCCACATTTTTATTTTTCTGTCAGAAATGCATATATTTTGCTTAGAGTTTTGAAGGACAAAGTGTTCTATGTTGACAGAATTTTTTTCCCCAGCATTTTAAGGATGTTCCATTTTTTTCTGGCTCCCATTATTTCTGAGAGAACTCAGCAGTGTTTCTTATTCCACCTTTTGCATTTTTCTGACTGCTTTCATAATTTTTGTTTATCTTTGGTTTTCTTCTTTATATATAACATCTTTGTAATAATCTGAGTTTCTAAGTCTTTGTGTTTTTATTTTTCATTAATCTGGGGAAATTTTCTAATCATCTTCCTTTCTGTAAGTCCTTCAATTATTACATTTGTCCCATTCTCTTTCTTAGGGCTCCAAGCCCATATTTGTTAGATGTTTGATGTTGACACTTGACACTTGAATCTTGAATGCTCTGATTTTTTTTTAAGTCTAGTTGTGATCATTTCTATTAATCATCTAAGCTATCTACTGTACTGTTGAATCTACTCTGCTGATAAGGCCATCAAAAACATTCTCCAGTTATGCCAGATCCAGTGGTACATGCCTGTAGTCCCAGCTACTCAGGAGGCTGAGGAAGAATTTCAAGTTCAAGGCCAACCTAAGCAATTTGGCAAGCCCTAAGTAACATAAAGTGCTGGGGGTATAGTTCAGTGATAGAGCACTCTGAGTTCAATCCTCAGTACCTCACAAATGTGTGTACACGCACATATACACACATATGCGTGAGCACACACACACACATATACATTGCATTTTTTATATGTTTTTCATGTTTAAAATTCGTATTTGGTTCTTTATCAGTTTTACATCTCTGCTGAAATTCTCCATCTGTTCACTTTCATATGTTTTTGTATGAGATCCTTTACCATATTACCTAAAATTACTTTAAAGTCCTTTTCTGAAAATTTCAACCTCTAGGCTTTATTGCATCTGGATTTATTGATGAATTTGTACCCTAATGAAACATGACTCTTCTTTTTTAAAAAAATTTTTTAGTTGTAGTTGGACACAATACCTTTATTTATTTTTTTATGTGGTGCTGAGGATCGAACCTAGTGCCTTGCACATACTAGGCAAGTGCTCTACAGCTGAGCCACAACCCCAGACTCTTCTTGATTGTGTATATATGGCCTGTGTATCTGGGTTTTTTTAAACTTTTTTAAAATTTTGTAATAGAATACCAGATAGTATGTGATTTCAGCAATTTTCTTATTATTCACATCTCGGATGTCTTTTTGTTTCTTTCGTGTTCTAAAAAACAAATGAGTTGTAAGCACTCCTCACCTAAGAGAAGATTGACACCCTTCACATTTTGATTCCTTAGGTTATATTGCAATATCAGCAACTTCATGTACTCAAAAATATGATTTTATGGATTGTCTGGTCTGTTCTTCTTGTTAAGAGTGAGTGACAGCCTTTGGGAACTTTTGCAACCTAAGTGCAAATGGAGATCCTTATTTGTTTTTAAATATGGCAGGAGTGATGGCCATAGGGGAAGCTATGTGGGCAGCACTGTCAGTGATCAATGGTTTTAGAAGTATGGCTTTTGGGGTCACCTCAAAGACAGTGGTAGAGGTGGAAGAGATTCTAACATCCCTACTAGCAAATGCTCATCCAGGGACTCTGTAGCAAACAGATTTCCCCATTCATTCCTTCAGCCTGAGGGCTGTCTGTTTTTTTGTTTTGTTTTGTTTTGAAGTTCTCTTTATGTATTAATACCACCCCTTTAATTGAGACTCACTGTTACAGTATTTGACCCAGATAACAGTATTTTTTCCTGGAATTGACTATATAACTTTATATAGTTTGAAAGTGACAGTGATCTCATTGCCAGAAAAAAATGGAATCCTATTTGTCTAGAGTATACACTGACAAAATTTTTCCTAAATTGTTTCCCTAGGTCCTCTGGGATGGAAGCCTAATGATGAATTAGTGAAAATTAACAGTTGCTACCTTTGACCTTCACAATAGTTATTATGAATATAAAATTATGGGTATGGAGTGGAGTTTTAGTTTTGCAAGATGAAAAGATATTTTCAGACTGAATGTGCACTATGGAACTGTAAACCTAAATATTGTCGAGATAAAAAAAATGTTCAGTATATTTTACCACAATTTTTTAAACTGGCTGTATCCAACTATCCTGAGGATTAACAGAAAGAGATTAACAATCTCAGAGCTTTGAACTTTCAAATCAAGGTCCAATTAGAGAATCTAAAATTGCTCATGGCACTGCTGGTGACGAAACAGATGGTCACCTTACCCAAGTGTTCTTTGATCTATGTGAGCAGAAAAACAGGTAGGCTGGGGAGCCAACATCCAGCTGAGTACAACAAAAAGAGCTGTAGCTTCTCCACACATCACAGAGCCAGCATTCCTCGAAAGAAGAGGACTCCCGCTTCCCTGGGAAAGTCTTCTCCACTACCACGAGCACTCCCCACAATGTCTTCTCCAGACCTTGCCTATCGGCCAAGGAGAAGGAAATCATGCAAATAGGGAAAGAAAACATAACTAGGCATTTTGTATATTATTAGATACAGGTTCCAGGTGATGCTGTTTCACCTCATTTTCAGGAAACGAGACCGTTTTCTCCTCCCCCAGAAAACTACACCCTTTGCTGCTCTAAAGACACGATGCTGGCTGGACCTGGTAAGCAGGAAGAAGCCTTGCTTCAGGCACTCTAAGGCAGAGGTCTGCCTGAGACCACACCAGATCCTGAAGACATGAATGAACCGCATGAGCAGGTGGCACATCCTCATGGCCACCTTTGTTCCACGCCTACTCTAGGGTTCACAGAGCTCCGTGTGCCTGCTAATGAAGGAAGACAAACATGAGCTGGCCACGGGCTGTTGTGCCTGTGTTCTGCAGTTGTGCCATCACAAACTCACTTGCTGATGGCACAAAACAGTCCCCAAGCCAATCCCCAGCTAGGGAGAACTTGAGGCCGTGCCTCACATCAGAGCACTGACCTTTCCTGGTTGGAGGAGGCCGGCCTCATCGTCTCCATCAACTCTGGCTGCTGTGACAAAACACCACGGACTGGGTGGCTGCTCTACAGCAGGGATGTATTGCTCACCATGGAGGAGGATGGGTGTCCAAGATGGAGGTACTGGAAGATTTGCTGTCTGGCAAGGGCTGCTTCCTAGTTTGTAGACAGTCATCTTCTTGTGTCCTCCCACGGTAGAAGGAGGGATGGAAAGCTCTCTGGGGCCCCTTTGGTGATGGCACTAGTGCCCAGTCCTGAGTCTCTGCCCTAGTGACTTAACCACGTCCCAAAGGGTCTACCCTCTAGACCATCACGGTGGGCACTCGGATTTCAGCATGAGTTTGGGGGGCACACAGGCATTCCGTTCATGGCAGAAATGGATCTGTACTGATTCATAGTAAATCAACATTTTGTCCAGTTGACACAAATGAAAAGGAAAATATGAAAAAAAAAATAGTGGCCAGCAATTCTAGGGAAGAGTCCTGTGGGTGACCCTTCCAAATGGGTGTAGTGTGAGAAGGAAGATTTTGTGTGGACACACTCTACAAAGTGCCCCTGAAGAGAGGCTCTCTGAAATCAGGTGGACGCTGTGATGACTTGTGGGTGTTACCCATGTCCTTAGAAACCCTGGTGGATGCCAAAGCATGTGAGAAAGTGACCGTGGTGGCAGGGAAGGGAGCAATGCAGGGTGCCAACAGTGGACTTCTCACCAAGGCTTCTCTGGTTACGGACTTTCCCAACCGTCCACCCTGTGTACAGCAGGCCGTGCAAGCTGCAGTATGGCATCATCTCCTGGGGGAGCAGCCAGCCGCCAGCGGCAGGACATCGGGACTCTTCCTTCACAATGCGTTGTCCTTTTCAGAGTGCGCTATGACCTTGGATCCCATGTTCTGCAGGCACCACCATCCCAGGCTGCAGGAAGCTGTGCTTGCTGTCGTGGTGCTCACAACCTCACATCTACCAAGAACACTTTTTTTTTTTTTTTTTTTTGTCTTAGCAAAAAATGCTGCCATGGGCTTCCCCCATGGACTGACTGATTCTGCCAAATTCAGAAGCTGCCGCCTTATGGATGTCTGAAAGGGCCTATTGAAGACATTGAAGTGCCATCTGGAGGCCACCCCAGGTAAGATTGCAATGTTGTATCAGAAATGGGCAGTAACATCCCATACATGGTGCAGTATTGGTTTCTACTGCTATGTAGCTGCTGGGTGCACTTTGTCAGGTTAACAAAACACCCATTAATGCTCTTGCAGTTCGTTGGGGTAAGGATCTGGGGCATGACTTAACTGAGTCCTCTGCACAGATGCAACCAAGGTTTGGCCTGGGCCCTGGGTCTCCTTTAAAATTCAGGGAAATTATTGTCCCAGTGTCATTTGCTTAGTGGGAAATATGCATTTCCTTGCATGAATAGAACTCAAGGTGACTTGCTTCTTCAAGGGCAGCAGGTAGAAAAAGCTCTGGCTTCCAGATCTAATATAAAGGGACCACCTGATAAAGTCAGGTCAGCCCACAGGTTTTGATTAGCTCCAAATCTTTGATTAGGAAGCTTGGTTATAAATGCAAAATTCCCTTTGCCTTTATCATGGGTGTGAAGCCGTCCTAGAACCCTGGCTAAGGGACACCATCTCTGAAGCAGCCCAGTGTCTGGATGCCGTTTTCATGCTCTGGAGAAGAATGAAGTATGGAAAGGAGTGCAGACAAGCAGGCTTCCGCTCAGGGGCAGAGGCTATGGTTCCCGCACAGCAGTGGGAGATCCAGAACTCCTGAAAAGACTCTCGTAGCAGCACATTGTGAAAGAATAGAAAGTGGGAACCAAGAACTCAGAGAATCTAGAATGCAATTAAAAGAGATTTAGACACTTGAAAGTGAAGTTTCCTGGCGGAGTATTCGTGCTAGCGGTTTATGCATGCACGTCTCTGTATGCCTCTTTGTATTTCTGTATTCTGGTTAGCTGAATGACTCTGCTCTTCCTTGAACAAAGTGTACTCAAGGGGCTTTCTCCCCCTATGTAGTGCCCATCCCCAAGAGCATATGCAGTGTTCATAGCCTAAGCAGCACAAGCCGTCTCCTCAGCAGTGCCAGCTGTCAGGAACCCCTGGTGGTCATGTATCATAATTCTATGAATAGCATTTATTTTATAGCATAAGAAAAGATCTTGAAAAATAAGCTTCTGCTTAAACTGAAACTTAACAGTCAGAAATCCAAAGTTAGTGGATTTTGTCTATTTACGGGACCTTGACTGTATCACTGTTTTAGTTCTGCTTTTTAAGAATTTATCATTTTGGATCAATTTTAGGTTCACAGCACCAAGAGGGGGGTACAGATTTCCCATGTGACCCCTCCCCACACACACTAAGCTGCCCCTCTCTTCACATTCCCCATCAGGATGGACCCCTGTTACAAGCGACCAAACCATAGTGATCCATCATCCTCTCCCCAAATCCACAGTCACATTAGTGATCACTCTCAGTGTGGAACCTTCTAGGAATTAGGACAAATATGTCCTGGCGGGGATCCACTGCTGTGGTATCATGCACAACAGTTTCCTTGCCTTAAAAATCCTGTGGGTTGCATCAGTTTTCACCTGATTAAAAGACGGTTTTCTCAAAATGGAGTACATTCGCAGCCTGTCCGGATGCGCTGCGTCACTCTGGGAGTCAGCCAGGGGACTGGTGGTTGGGAGCAGAGCTAGAGACAGCTCTGGGGGTCTGACATTTTGTGTGACGTTGTCTCCTCAGATGGAGGCTCCATGGCCTCGTTTCTAAGCATAACTTCCCTGACTTTCTCACAACAGCCCCCCACCCCGCCCCGTCAGTAAAGGTCCTCTTCTCTCCTTGCCTCACTTCCCAGAAGATCTGTCACCACTGAGAAATTGTTGTTTCCAGGTCAGTTCAAAATCAATGGGCTCGGCCTCGAAGAGCATGCCTGAGAGGAACAGGAAGACGGAGCCTCGTGGTCCTAGAAATCAGCTCGAGAGAACAGAAAAGGGAGACGCTGGTGGACAAAGCCAGGGTCCTCCGAGCCTGCATGGGGGTCTTTTCTGTGCCCTGAAAATCCTGTTCAGGTTTTCTCCCGTATTTCCTCATACATCAAAGAAGTATCATCCCTCCCCTATGCTGTCACCTAATGTGACCCCACTGGGGAGATATTCAGAGGTAACATTTGGGATCAGAAACAAGTCACATTATCAACTGTGAGTAAGCAGAGCCCACAAGAGAGAGGGATGCGTGCTGTCCTGAGGCGACACCCTCCCAGCTCAACCTCTCGAGGGTAGGCAAAGCCATCTATGCAACATCTCCGTAAGGGACACTTATTTCACTTGAAGGGATCATGTTTTCCCTGGAGGTTTTCATGTTTCTAATAAAAATCCCAAACCTCTCCCTCTACATGTAGCCATTTTCCGGGTTTTTAAAATGGCCATCCCCAGCCCAGAGCCCCTGCGTGACTCCTCTAATCCTCTCCCAAGACCTGTGCAGACAAGGGGGTCTGCTGGCTGCACCTTCTTAACTGAGGTGGCCCCTGCGGCCACCGCGGCCTGCAGGCTTGTGCACAACACTTCAACACTGCCCTGCCAGCTGGAGCCTGCAGCCTGCCACATATGGGCAGCGTTAACTGGGTAAAACTCTTCCAGGGCTTAGAGGAATTCAGACCGCAGAGCTCCATAAATTAAAGACTGATAACCCTCATTCCGTTTGGGCCTTCTCCAGCACAGCACTCTGCTCTGCCCCATCTCCAGTTGGTTTGACTTGGTACATTTCCTAAAAACAAGGGCCAGGTGTCCGGCACTGCCAAGCTGAATGTCATTTCCATTTTGAATGGAAATTAGCAATTCAAATTTAATTCTACTTTAAATCTTTCTGAATCATGTGTAAAGATAACCTGATTTTCAGTAAAGCTAGATGATTCCTGCGGTAGTTCCCTGCTTGTAGTAGACATTCAATAAAAGGTGATTGATTTTTTTTTAAATCATCAATTCTTTCTCCTAGGGATGGTCAGGTGATCAATATTAAGCCTAGCTGGGGAGCACACCAATTTCATTAGGCTGAGTAAAACATGACCTAGAAGATTCAAGTGAAGAAGTCAATTAACACAAGACCTGAAGACACTCACTCATGGTTTTGGTGTCCGCACCCTCTATGCATTTAGTAATCGCGTGCACAGATGACACCTCCAACATTACCCTCTAAATTCCAGAAAGCTAGGGCTTCTGTGAGGTTGCTTAGCCATTATGATCTTTAATTCAGAAGCAGAACCTCAGAATCTCCTATCTCTAGGAAGTCTTGAATCTAAATGAGCTAAAATACCAAACCGTATATTGACCATTCTTGTTCCAAGAACTCCAAATCAATAAACTCTCCAAATCTAATAGTTTTAGTAATAGAACTGTTCAATCATTAACTCACAGAAATAAGGATGCATGGGATTACCATCTAAAGTGGATTAGAAGATAATTAAATCAACACAGTTCATCTTCCTGAGGACTGACTAAAAAAGATGAGAGAAAGAAATAAAAGGTTAAAGATAAACTCCAAATTTGCTTAGTGACACATTCTGTCTTTTTGTAGAATTCCGGGTATAGCAGTAGCAGCACTCCATGGTGACTCTCCACCCTTTCTCCTCCTCCTGGCTGCCATGACACTGACTGTGCCACACCCTGCAAGTGTGTGCAGGCATCTCAGCCCTCCCTCCTGGCCGCCATGCTGCATGCACCCAGGCTGGCCCAGACACCCTTGTGGAAGCTCTGAGAAGCACACCCTGGGGGTGCACAGCACGCAACACAGTATTTTACTCTGTAGGTCAAAAGGAATACAACCACCCTAAACCCAAGTTTTCTTTAGTTCTATTTAGAGATGTCCAAGAATATCATGACCTACCCCATATTTATTTAGAAAACAAATGGGTTTCCCAAGACTTCTTCATGAATTAAAACATTTAAGTTATAGTGGTGTGCAAGGTAGGAAACCTCCATGGGTTTCACTCACATTCCCAGCATCTTGAGGTTAAGAATATTTAACAAGATTTTTTTATTAATTACTGCCTGCCAGTAACTCTTAGCCTAGGGAAAATGTATTTTAACAATGCAACCCATAGTCCATTTTTTTGATACTAGGGATTGAACCCAAGGGCACTTAACCATTGAGCCACATTCCTAGCCCTTTCTTTATTTTTTATTTAGAGACAGGGTCTCAGTAAGTTGCTAATTGCCTTCTAAGTGGCTGAGGCTGGCTTTGAACTCATGATTCTCCTGCCTCAGCTTCTCAAGCCACTGAGATTACAGTCAAGTGTCACTAAGCCCAGCCACATTACAATTCTTTTACTCTGAAAATAAGATTATTAAGGATTAAATAAGGGGTTGTAGATACTGGTGAAATACAGATAGATAAATTTAAAGCAATATTTGCAATACAAGAATTTTCTACCAAAAAAAATCATTTAATATTTAGAAGTTAGCATAAATATGTTGGCTTAATCTATTACTTAAAAACACTTGGTGGTTTAATGTAAATATCTTCTTGTTATTTTCCCCATGAAAATAGGTTATAATCCAGCTCCCATTTCCCATGCAATTTACTTATTTTAAAGGAAGAAATTGAAATTGGAGACAATTGATTCTTTAATCTTGGCCCCCTAGGAGTAATGGAATGCCTTGTTAATATCAAATGCTTTCTCTCTAAAAATTTATTAAAATAAGCAAATTTCTAGATGGTATGCAAGTAGCTTGGGAGTGATCCCTCCTTCCAAATGACAAGGGAAAATCTGAAAAATTAACCCTTCAGATGTGTAGAGAAGGTAGGTCACAGGGCAACCTTGGCCCCAAATAGAAGGGAATAACAGATCGTGGCAGAGAATCAAAATGTTCTGGATACCAGGGACTCAGGAGGCTGAGTCAGGAGGAGTGAAAATTCAAGAGTAGCCTCAGCAACTTAGAGGAGCCTTGTCTTAAATATAAAAAATGGGAAGAGCTGGAGATGTGGCTGAGTGATAAACCACCCCTGAGTTAATCTCTGGTGAGACAGTAAAAAGAACTTAACTAAGGAGAAACCTGCCCAGAACTAGAATCAGGGTAGAGAAAATGGAATCATAATTAACACAGTGCTGAAGGTTCATTGTGGATGAATGTGAAAGTTAAAAACCCAGGGGAAAATCAATAAGGACCCTGCTTAACAATACCATCAGTAAATGGGTATATTGACATATATCTTGTTTGAGGTTTTGTTGCTGTGACCAAAATACCTGAAAAGAATTCGTTAGAAGAGAAAGAGGTGATTTTGGCTCATGGTTTCACAGGTTCATTCTGTGGTGGGCCGACTTCATTAGTCTGCACCCAACATGAGGAAGAACATCATGGGGAAGGGCGTGATGAAGGGAAGCTCCAGCCACACCCACCTGACTGCAGTTACCACCAGATCATCCAAACAGGGACGGACTGAAGAGTTTATAGGGCTCATAATCCAATCATTCCACCTCTAAAATTTCTACATCACTACTGGAGTTTTTCCAAACTATACCAACATATATAGACTACATCATCTAACTCTGGCAGAATATACATCATTCTCAAGTTCACATAGAACACAGAATACATGCAGGGCAATGAAACAAACTTCAACAAATTTGAAAGAATAGAAATTGTACAATATTTGCTCTCAGACCACAGTCGTCAGGAGGTAGTTGGAAAAATCCCAAATACATGGAGATTCAACAACCTACTTCAAAATGGCACATAGGACAGGTAGGAAATATCAAGAAAAATTAAATTGTTCTTAATTAAATGAAAATGGAAATTCCACAAAATCTATGGTATAGAGCAAAAGCAGTGCTTTGGGGAAATTTATAGTATTGAATGCACATTCGGAAAAGAAGGAAGATCTAAAACTAATAATCAAAGCTAGTGCCTTAGAGAACTAGGAAAAGAAGAGCTAATTAAATCCAAAGTACACAGAATGGAGTAAATATTAGAGCAGAAATCAATGAAATAAGGGGGAAAAGCAAATCAATAGAGAAAATCAACAAAACTGAGAGCAGGTTTTTGGAAAAAATATTAAAACCAATAAGACATTAGACAGGCAGTTAAGGTAAAAAATAGAGAAGATAAGAAATAATAATATCAGAAACTAGAGGCTATCTCTACAGATCCTGTGGGCATTTAAAAAAAATAATGAAAGAATATTATACACAGCTGTATAGGTTGTAGTATAGTTCAGGGTAGAGCATTTGCCTAGCAAGGGTAACTTGAGTTTAATTCTCTGCACTGAAAACAAGTTAATTTCACACACACACACACACACACACACACACACACACGCACACACACAATATGCTGATAAACTTGATGAAATAGATTAATTTCTGGAAAATTTTATCTTCTAAAACTCGCATAAAACCAAGTAGACAATTTGAATAAGGGCATACTTATTTTTAAAAATTGAGCCAATAGTCATTTACCTTATAATAGAGAAAACAGTAAGCCTAAATGAGTTCACTTATGATTTCTACTAGACATTTAAAGAACAAATTATGCCAACTCTCGACTAAAGCAAAAGGAATACATCCTAAGTAACTTTATAAGACTATAATTTCCCTGAGAACCTATTTTGAAATAAAATTTTTTTAAAGGGCCAAGGACTTAGTACAGTGGAAAATGTCTCCAAGTTCAATTCCCAGGATGCCACCTGAAAAAGGAGAAGAATCAATAGATGCAGAAAAATTATTTGACAAAGTTCAACACCTATTCATGATACTAATCTCTCAAAAAATTAGGAATATACCGGACCTTCCTTTTTTAATATTTATTTTTTTAGTTGTAGTTGGACACAATACCTTTATTTCATTTATTTATTTTTATGTGGTGCTGAGGATGGAACCCGGGGCTCCGTACATGTGAGTTGAGTGTCTACCACTGAGCCACAACCCCAGCTGGACCTTTCTTGAATTGATACATAACATCTAAAAAAATCCTATAGCTAACATCGTACTTAATAAGGAGAAACTAGAAACTTTTTCACCAAAATCTGAAACAAGAAGAATACCCCCACTCATCACTCTTTTCCCATATTGTTCTGGAAGTTTTAGCAAAGATAATAAGAAAAGTATATAAAATGCATAAAATTGGGGGGAAAAGGGGAAATTGCCTTTGTTAAACCCTAAATAAACTGGAGATAGAAAGACTGTACCTCAATATAATAAAAACTATAAGAGACAAACCCAAAGTCAGCATCATACCAAATGGAGGAAACTGAAAGTTTTTTATCTAAAATCAGGAACAAGACAAGGAAGTCTACTCTCACCAGACATTCAATCTAGTTCTTGAAATTTTAGTCAGAGCAAAAAGACAAGAGAAAGAAATAAAATGATTACAAATAGGAAAGGAAGAATACAAATTGTGCCTCTTTGTAGATGATACGATCCTATACTTAGGATCCCCTGAAGGCTCCACCAGAGCACTTCTAAATCTGATAAATTCAATAGAGTAGCAGGATACACAGTCAAAACACAAAAGTCAACAGTGTTTCTATACACCAACAATGAACTCCCGGAGAGAGAAATCAGGAAAACAATTCCATTCACAATAGCTTCAACAATTACATAAAACCCCTAGGAATAAATCTAACCAAAGAATTGAAAGACCTCCTTAAGGAAAACTGCAGAACGTACACACACACAAAGAGAAATTGAAGAAGACACTCGAAGATAGACCCTGTTCATGGATAAGCAGGAAGATTATCATTGAATGATCATATTACCAAAAGCAATCAATGAAATTCTCATAAAAAATACCAATAGCATTCTCTATAGAACTAGGGGAAAAAATCCTAAATTCATATTAAAGAAAAAAGTCCCAGAATAACCAAAGAAATCCTAAACAAAAAACGTAGTGTTGAAGGCATTACAATACCTGATTTTAAGTTATACTACAGACTCATAGTAACAAAACAGGATGGAAGTTCCAGGGGAGAGGAACAAGGGATAAGAGTTTCTCCCAGGTAGCAGCATTAGAGCTAGACCAAAGAACTCAGCTCTCTGCCAGCCACCACTTCTCAGGAACACCTGGCCGCACTAGTTCTCACATGGTATGGATCAATGAATGAGTCGTGCTTGCCCCTGTGTGTTTTTTCTTTCATTCATTTCTGTCCTCAAGATTATGTTGTGGTTACCCTGTTTCTGTCTTCCATCACTGCTGCAGGGTGGGAGACACAGATGTCCATGGGGTCATAGGTTTCTTAGACTTTGAGAAGCCCATTTGACTTTTGGTTATAGCAATGATCATCTGCCAGAGGTCCTGATCATTGGGCTACAAGTACTGGCTGGGTTGGACATTGGATTTCCTCCTTTCAGGGTGGTTTAAAATATTCTGCTTGGAAAGAAGAGTGAAGATATCTTGTGCTAACAATATGAATACGAAAGTTCGTACACCCCTTTCCCTAATATAGAGTCACTACTGAAAAATGGTGACTATAGCAACAGATGACATTCCTCAGCCCCTCTCTTTTGCATTCAAGGAGGACCATGTGCATAGTTCTTCCAAAATGAACATGAACAGCAATGTATTTGTCACCAACAAATCAAGGCAGGAAAAACTGAGATGCAAGTTAAACTGAGATGCATCTTCCTCATTCTGTTTCTCCTCCAGCCAGTAGCAAGGCCCTAGGTAGTAGAGATACAAGATCTTCCGGAGCCTTGGATTGTATCCATTGACCTGTTATTTTATAGGAGCAAGCAGCAAATTCTTGTTGTGTCATGCACTGAAATATTGGGGGTCATTTGTTGTAACTGCTTTAGTTACTCTAACACAAAATTTTAAGCTCTCTCATAATGATAGCTCCTAGGTTCTTTTCTTTAAAAATTATTCTTACCTCCCCCAAGGTTATAAAGGTAAGGATAGAGGAGAATAACACCCCCAACTCATGTCTTCCAATGTGCGCGTATGTATGCGTGTGCACTCACATACACACATGCATTTGCCTGTAAAGGCTCTCAAGTGACTATAAGCAGAAGATGAGGTCCATGCTGACCACCTCTGCCTAAACTGATATGCATTACACAGCATTCTTTGATTATTGATGGTCATGAAGATAATATTTTTAAGAGTGAAAATGCTTGATTTCCCATTAAACCATGTCTTAGTTAACTCAAGCTGCTGTAACAAAATGCCATAAACATCATCTATTTCTTACAGTTCTGGAGGCTGGAAGTCCATTGTCGGTGCCAGTGTGGTTGGGTTCTGGTGACTTCTGCTATGCCCTCACATGATGGAAAGAGGATGAGTGAGCTCTCTGGGTCCTTTGATCAGGACACTAATCCCATATATGAGAATCCTCATGACTGATCACTTCCCAAAGTTTCAATCTCCTAACACCATCTCTCTGGGGGACAGGATTCCCACACATGAACCTTGACAGGACCAAATTGTTATTCAGACCATGACAATGGAGATGATGATGTTTATTTGTTTTATACTGATGATGCCTGATGTCCGACTCAATCATAATGTAGAATTTTTAGGATTTTATTTTTTTTTCTGTAAATTGCTCTATAAGGAGATACACAAAAATCTGAGAACTGGAGTTCAGCGATTGTAGACGAGCAGGAGTCAGACACCTGAATAAAAGTTTCAGATTTGATTATCTAGCAGTTTGCACCTAAGTGTTTAAGATCTCTCCACCTAACCATCTTCTTCAGAGAACTTCCCTGACCCCGGCCAGGTGGGGACCCTGTCCTGAACTGCGCACAGTCTCCACCACACTCTTGCCCTCTGTCTTCTCCAGCAGGAAGCAAACCTCCTGTGTGCTTCCATCTCATCCAGCAAATACTCATTCTTTTCAGCAAGTAGGTAATCAGGTCTGCAGTAGGCATTCAGTCAGGAGTTGCTGAATGAATAAACAGTGGGGTGTTTATGACTTCGTTCCAAAGTGGAAATAATCCCATCAACCTTAAAGCTAGAAATTTATGCTTGATCTTATATAGAGTGGCACTGTAATAGCTCTGTGCATCTTTGAGCTTTTCCAATTATTTCCTCTCAAATAGGTGCACTTACATTCAGTGAGTGCCTGATTTTCTTGCTAGAATAAGTAGGAAGGTGCTAACTAGCTTCCCTTAAACCTAGAGGGTATAGTGGGTATTCATGGCAAAAAGACATCTCTTCAAAGATCCCACAATTGGAAATGCCATTACCCTGCACACTAACTGATAATCAGTTCTTTTTGCCCTTGTGAAACCCTGCATGCCTGCCCTCATGAGGTTGAATTATCACCAAAGCAGCCTCCTCCTGCCAAAACACTTTGACATCCAAACCTCTCTTTTGGAGTAAGGAAAAGGAGTCTGATTACCCTAATGCCTTTGGACTTGAGACGAACACGTTATCCTAAACATCATGTATTTTTTACATCTATTTTTCTGAGTCCAAGGTAAATACTTAGTAAATAGTGGGCTATTTAAGCTATTCAAGGAGAATAAGTCTTCGACATTGGGGAGAGAAATAAGGAAAGACTGAAGAGGCCTTTTACTCAGATGCATTTGGTTGAAGATTAAACCTGAATTCCTGATGGAAGATAAATTTTATAATATCTGGTCTTACTAATAAAACAAGTAAGAGAAGCCACCAAGAATATCAGGCGCAGGAGTTTCTCCACTGAAAGAAACTCTCGTAGGCCTAACATCCTTTCCAGTCTGTGGGCAGGTGGCCCCACCCTGCCCCTGACCTCAGCAGCAGCAAATCCTACAGGGAATCTCACCCATCTAATTTGAGCACAGATTCCATTGCCCAAAGCCCCTGCTTAATTTCAGTATAGCAGCATCAGTATTGATTTCAAAAGAAAGTCTTTAATATTAGAAGACTGTAACAGTTTTTTATCTGCTTATTCAGAAGTGACCACGTTGGGCAAAATGATTTATTATGACCAAATATCTGAGAGATTGATATATAAACCAGTATCCCAGAGTACCAGTTGATAATATTAACTGTAGCTGAAGAAAGAGTTATTATCTGCTACATGATCAATAAAACACTATCTTAGAATTCAGACCCTTCAAAGTTGTATTTTGGGGATATTTTTAAATTCAGCAAGTCATCTATTATGATATGTTCTTAGGTAATTTCCCTGAGAACTGAAGGCACTGAAATTACCTGGCATAATTCTGTGATATGAAGCTCCTACTACTGACAAGTTCAAAGTCATTCCTAATTAACTACAGGGTTTACAAACTCCATAAGTTATCGGACCCATTAGTTGAAATTGCCAGCTAATTTTGCCTACCGAGCAAAAACAAATAAAACTCAGTTTGTAGTTGATATGTTTTAAAAAATGTTTTGGTCAATATAAATGTTTCTCAATGGGGAAAATATATCCTTTTTTCTGATTGATGAAGTTATTTTTATAACAATTGACTATTTTTTAATGAGTGATGCACACATAGATCACGTTGTCTCTCTAACCAAATGCATACAGTTCTTCTGGTCATGTCCCAAAGATAAAGAAATGGCTCAAGAAAATGGTACAAATTTATTGGAGAAGCTGCAAGTCATCTATCTGCTTCAGGTGCCATGATCAATTACAAGTGCAAGGCTGATGAGCAGATCCCCTGACCTCAGCACACGCCATCTGCCTCACAAGCTGAAACTGGGTTTTGCTTAACTCTGAGCATGTAAGAATTGATTTTTCTTCATGAGTTCATTCCCACTGTGAAATCTGAACTTGGATTTTCAATGCAGAACAAATTAGGATGTTACAAGCACCAAGAAGATTTGATATATCTGAAAGCATAAAATCAGATTATTTTAAAGGTGTTTCGGTGACTATCTAAAAAGTTTATATCTGAGTATTTCTCCTTGCACATGTCAGGGAGATAGTATGTTGAATTATTTGGAGATTTTTCAAAAGATGAAAGGCTTGAACAGCAATAGAATAAAAGTATTGGTAGGACATATTTATTAAAATTCCTGTTATCTTTATATATGCCTTGATGTGGGCAAGGCCTTTATATGGAATATTTTAGAGTGGAATAGATAATGTTAGATAACAGTAGGATTTAACGGTACATCATGCCATTGCTCTTACTTTTCACAGGAGGAAACTGGGGCTTAGGATGGATCTGTAACTTGCTCCATTCATGAAACCTTCAGCAGGAGGCAGGGTCAGAGCTGGCTCCAGCCCCTGGTGGGGGAGCCGGAGTACACAGCACTTAGTAGCTCCTCCTTTCCAGCCCTTTTAAAAATGCATTTCAAAAATGAACTTTACAAAATTGATGAATAAATTACTGTGAGTGGTGGGGCAAAATCTCAGGTGTCCTGGGTAACCCAAAACCTCGACAGAGCGGGAGGTGGTGACTGCCTACGGCGAGCGCCAGTCCTTTGGGTGGATTTCTATTTCAGGTGACCAAGCTTGTGACCTCCACGAATCTTTATGCATGTTACTTCACCTCCACTGGGAAATGTTGGGATAATTTCACATTTTGTCCATACAGTACATTTAAAAGCAATTAAGAATCAAGAAATAAACCTCATTGATGGACAAAGGATTTTGACAACACTTAACATAAATTGAACCATAGACTGAAACTATAAAATGTATAGGAAAAACCATAGAATAAAATCTACGAGTGCATGAAAATTTTTCAGCTATGACACCAGTAAACACACACACACAAATTTATACAACAAAACTGGATTTAATTCAAACATAAAACTTCTGTTCTTCAAAGAGAGTGTTAAGAAAATGAAAATTCAGCCACAAACAGGAAATGTTTGCAAATACTTCTATCTGAAAAGAATAACACTATCCAGAATATATACATATAGAATTCTTATTACATAATAACAAGATAAAAACTCAGTGAAAATTGGCAAAACGTGTGTAGCATGTAACAAAATAACATATATAAAATGATCCAAACGTCTGGAAAAATGCTTGACATGTTTGCTCAAGGAAATGCAAATTAGAACCTCAGTGAGGTAGCATAGCACACAGCCTAGAATGGCCAAAATCAAGGAGGCAGGACAGCCCAGCGTTGGTGGTTGGTGAGGAGTCAGAGCAAATGGATCTCTGAGCAGGCGTGGGAGTGTGATGGTTCAAACATTCCAGAAAGCAATTGACAGTTCCATATAGAGTCAAACATTCCCATGCCCCAAACCAACCGCTCCATTCTTAGCTAGTTAGCCAAGAGAAATAAACCAAATGTCCACATGAAGACTTTTTAAATAAGTGTTCGTAGCAGATCTATTCACATATCGAAAACAACAACACAAATGTCTGCAGGAGAATGTGAACAGTTTATGGTGTATCTATATATGTAATAGGTCTCAGCAGTAGGAAACCAGCACTCGATGTCATGGATCAGCGTCAAACATTATGCTCAGTGAAAGTCAAACATAAAATGGCATATGTTGTGATTCTATTTGTATGAAATTGCAGAACAGCACAAAACTAAGTTAGAACAGAGACAGAATGCATACTGGAAGTTGCCGGTTATCAGGGCTAAAAAGAAAGATTGACTGCTAAGAGTCACATGCAAAATTCTGGGATGGAAATATTCTAAGACTTGATTGTGCTGGTGGTTATCTTGATGTATGTTTTCAAAGTTCATCAAAATATTCAGTTAAAATGGATGCAGTTCATTAAATATTAATTATAACCACAATAAATTTATAAGAAAGACTCCACTGTTATCATGACGTATAGAGGAACACATTTGTTTTGGGACTTTGGAGACACAGACCCTGTTGGTTGAAATGCAAACTGGTTCGTGCAATATTAGCAAAACCCATTAGCATTTATCATCTAATTTAGCCAACCTGATACTAGTATTCATCCTGAAGATACACCTCAACATAGATATGCACAAAGTTATTAGAAACCATCAAATCCCATACATAGGAGTTGAAAAAAGGACTGCATACTCAACAGGGTATACCTCACAGCTTTACAAAGGCATGAGGACCATGTCTATGAACTTTAATGAAGCAATTTCCAAGTATCTTTCTAAATGAAAATAAAAGTATAAACATCAGTGGTTTGTGATATTTTATATTAGAAGGAGAACTAAGTACATATCTCCTCACTCATGCATACAGAAACACAGGATATAAACATGAAGTAGGGTAAGAGAAATGTAAAATGGATGGTGGGCAACATCTGTCTTGTGTGCTAGTTTGTATAGTCTGATTTTTAGATTTATCAGATCCAAAAAATACACAATCAACTGAAACACCACCAGAAATAAATGTAATTACACTTAAGATGACAGATATAACCAAACTGAAAGTGGGGAAGGAGAGGACCCAAGAAACGTGTAGATACTTCATTATATACCCCTGGGCAGAACCAACAGCAGCAACATGAAACAATGTTGAACTCTAATTACTAGGGATTTGTGTTCTCTCACAGTGGAATAGGTTAGGGATCCTAAAATTGCATTCTGTCAATTCTGTGATTGAGCAAATAAGTAAATACCCAGCAGGGCTGGGAAGGTAGCTCAGTGGTAGAGCACAGGCTAGGCATGTGCAGAGCCCTGGGTTCAGAATCCACCCTCAGGTCAGAGCCTTGGCTAGGGAAAGCGAGGATTTTCAATTCAGGTCTAGAGAAGGATGGGTGAAAATAAACCTTTGGGATTGGAATTGGAGAAATCAGTGTGAAGCCATGGTTTGATAGGTGGATATAAATGTAAATATACCTGTCAATTGGCATTGATAGGTAGATGTGCGTTGTGTATTTCCTGGCTCTGATGAAGGGAATTAAATACAATTACATGCCATAGCAATGGGAATATTTAGTATTTCCAAATAGAAATCAGGCCCTCCTGGAGAAAATACTTCTAGGGCTGGTACTAGATGGTACAAAATAATACTAAAATATCTTGTTATGTCAACAATTAAGAGTATTGAAGAAATTATGGGACATATCTAAAGGACACTGAAATTCATTTGAAAAGGCTCCCATTGACTGAGCACATAAAATAAATCCAGAATCCATAATTCCATATTGAAGTAAACAAACCAATAATAGAAATATAAAACTTCTTCTATATGGTACAATCCCAAAGGATGAGTTAAAAAGAAGTCATTGCATTAGAAAAGCATCATTTAATAATCATCATTCAGTAGTGCATTCAGACAACATTCATCAACAGACTCTAAAATTAGTAGAAGAAATAGTTGATCAGATACGGAATATTAATCTAATCTTAAAGTATGTCTCCTCAAGACACTTATTAGTTACAAAAACAAAGCAAAAACTTTAAAGCAGGGAGACTAGAAGATGCAACCTCAACAAAATCATTAAAATTAACATCACTGAGAAGGAAAAAATTAGTACCATGCAACCCCATATATAGTATACTAATGACAAGGCCAATTCTGCCATCCCAGTTACAAAAGCATAACTTGAGCTGTTAATTAGAAAACATTCAGCAATCCCAAGTTAAAAGCTAGTGCACACAGTAACTAGCCTGCACTCATTAAAAACATCAGAGACCATGAACGGCCCCAGATTAAAGAATAAAATGACATGAGAACTAACTGCAGGGAGTGATCTTGGTTTGGATCCTGACCAATTTTTTTCTTTTGCTATAAAAAAACATTATTGAGATATTTGATTAAATTTAAATAAAGGCTATAGATTAGCAAATAATATTAGAACAATTAATTGCACCACAGATACATAAGAAAATGTCCTCAATTTTACAAATACACACTATCACTTATAAGGGAGAACATGTATAAACTAGATATTAAAAGGCTTAGAAAAAATTATGTAACATATAAAAGTAAGTTGTTATAGTATGTATTATATCTCTATAATAATTTTGGTAAGTGTTAACATTTGAGAACTCTCAGTGAGGTTCATGTGGAAATGAGCATATATTATGGGTTATTTGTAACAATTCTTTGTATTAGACTGTAAGACTGAAATGGTTTAAAAAAACTTTTAAACTTTGAAATTAAACTAAGCATATAACAGGGAAACTAATAAAAATATAAAAAGAAAATGTTGAAATAAACTGAAAACAAAACAAAAAAATAAATTAGAGGCAGGAAAACAAGGATTCAAAAGACGCTGAGTTATTGGAAACATGGATGCCAAAAGAAAATGGGCTTCCATTGTAAAGTGAGGGAAGGAGAAAAAAAGGTCAACCTCAATTCCAATTCAGTGCAGCATATTTTAAAATTTGGAAGATAAAAAGCAGGCATACACTACAAGGAATGGAAATTCAAGTTGGAATAAAAAGTTATCAAAGGAAAGCTCAATTTACAGGAATAAATAAAGATCATCAAAAATATATATGTGCATACATTGAATATCAAATATTTTTCTCTCATTTGTTTCCCTCTTACTCATGAAGTGCTGGGAATCTACAAGGATACTCCAAGTTCATAGAGACTTTTCTGCTGAACTAAAACCAGCCAAAAGAGAGCACACCTTGCTCCCCACACAAATTAACTACACTCAGAACTTCAGCTATACTCTAATACAAAGACTAGCAGAGAAGAAGATCCAAACTAATGACCAGGCCCCCATAGGAATGGCCAGGAGTAGGTCTTCCAGACCCATTTCAGAGCATTCACTAGAAGAGCAAAACCAGAATGAACACAAAGGCTGTGGACACCACACCTATGAGGGTCTCCACCTGCATCCTCTAGGACACTCTGGCAAGATAAGGCTGTGCCCTAAAAAGACCCACAGGTGTGGTTGGAAGACAAGTCCATCTAAAGAGATGCATGAAATCCATGTCAGGAATAACAAATGTATGTAAAAAAAAAAAACCAATGTAACCCGATGCCTTCTAAAAGTTCATAATTGACCACCAAGTGACTCCAATGATATTGAAGTGTATTAAATATCAGAAAAAGAATTCAAGGGCTGGGGATGTGGCTCAAGCGGTAGCACGTTCGCCTGGCATGTGTGCGGCCCAGGTTCGATCCTCAGCACCACATACAAACAAAGATGTTGTGTCCGCCAAGAACCAAAAGATAAATATTAAAAAATTCTCTCTCTCTCTCTCTCTCTCTCTCTCTCTCTCTCTCTCTCTCTCTCT